>NW_009189589.1:25341-30424 GCF_000690835.1 Fulmarus glacialis
GCTGGCGACGCGCTTTCTAATGAAATCCAGTAGCCCACTGGCCTTCTTTGCCACAAAGGCACATTGCTGCCTCATGTTCAACTTGTTGTCCATCAGGACCCCAGAGCCTTTTCTGCAAAGCTGGTTTCCAGCCAGTCAATCTCAATCACGTACTTGTTATTCTGCCCCAGAGGCAGGACTCTGCATGAGGTTCCAGTCAGGGCATTTCGCCAGCCTGTCCAGCTCTGAATAGCAGCACACCCATCTATTTTATGAACCACTTGTCCCAGTTTTGTATTGTCTACAAACTTGCTGAGTGTGCATTCTGTCTCATCATCCAGGTCACTAACGAAGATGTTAAACAGTACTGTCCTCTGTAGCAGCCTCTAGGGTACACCATTAGTGACTGGCCTCCAACTGGGCTTCATGCTGCTGACCACAACACTTCAAGCCCAGCAGTTCAGCCAGTTTTCAGTCTACCTTAATGTCTGCTTGCCTAGGATACACCTGGAGAAAACACACAGGCACATGACAAACAGCAGTGAAGATGTATCTAATTTTAACTTTCCTATAAACAGTCCCACAAAAAAAGACTGAATACACTTTTTTCCCTAGTCTCTAATCTATCTATCAAGATATTTAAAGTTTGTGCAGTTCCTTCTACCACAGGTTTTTTGAACCATTCAACTAAAAAGAAAAAAAAAAAAAGATAGAGATTTTGTATACTTAAGTAGGAAAATTGTAGTATCTCCATTAGAGACCTACAAGAAAATCGATGTCCTTGTAAAAGCATACAATTATATTGCTTTGTCCTAAAGCATCTCTTTTCCATTCCTCCCATTAAATACAGTAAGGGGAATACTGCGGCTCCTCAAACTGAACACTCAGTTACCAGTCCAACACCTGTATTTTCTTATTATGATTATCCAGTTGGATTTAATCTTCTGGAGAGCTACATTAGTGAATGTTCTTAAAAAGCTGTCCTATGCAATTGTATTAAACGCTTCTACATTGCTTCTGTTTGGCAGCTGAAATACAATGGGTTTATTTTAAGAGTACTTAAATTGTAACTATTTGCTACATGTGCCTCTTTTACAATACTTACTTTATTTCACATTAAATAGGAGACATTAACTCCTACTGTTCCAGCAATTCACCATACAAAAGTACACAGGTATATCTGTTCAGAATTTTTCACCTCCAACAAAAATTCCCCATACCCGATGAGTCAACCAAACAAGGATCTTTGTGAAGACCTCAAGTTTTGGGCATGAAGAGCTGTCCTAAGAAAAAAAAAAATCCATGATACCCAATATGATAGAGAAAGAGGATTAAAGGAAAGCCAAGAAGTCTTCTTTCTTCAACATATGTAAAAAAATTATTTTGAAAATTCAGCAGTTGAGAAAATAGTGGAAATCTGAAATCACGGAACACACATAAATCACATGTAAGTAGAATTAGAAAAAAATTACTGAGCACTTGTGTGCAACTTCACATTAAATAATTTGCTTTAGGCCTCCAGCCTTGAGGTAAGTACAGGTCTGTGTCATGCACATGTCAGTTTTTATATATATATTCAGTCTCTTAAACAAACATGCTTGGTTCTGACTACTACCATAAAAATCTCCATTTTCATATGAAAAGTGAAATAACAAAATGAGCTAAGTTGATGGCGTACTGCAAAATACACCATTAGCCAAGAGAAAATTTAAGAATGATCTGAGTAAGCGATATACAAAGAACACATTCATAGAATAATGAGAAATTATTCTGAGGCACATTTTAAGACTATTCTATGTACAACACAGCTTCCAATACACCAGTTTTAATTCCATAGAATTATAAATGATGTCTTAACTTATTAAGAGACAGTACAGAACGATCGCTTTGCAGACTAAAACATTTAGCAGTGGACAACCAATTTGCTGAGTTTTCAAATACTTTTTCAAAGTTCAATTTCAATTTAGCTAGCAAATAGCATTTATGCTTTGGTTTGTTTGGGTTTTTTTAATAATAGCACTCTTAAAAACTCTTAAAATAGCACTCTTAAGCGCAAGTATCTCCAGCAATTAATGCACTCCTCTTCCCGTAACACAGTCAGGAAAGGTTCTAACAAAGAGGACAGATTTTGATACCTAGCTTTCTGTTCTGCTTTTAGCAGACCCTCTCCCTAATTCTAATCTATGCTTAAAGAGAACTTCCATGGCTTTCTCCCTATAGTGTAAGGGTTAGAAAGACCGCGTACAATACAGCTTCCAAAACAACATCTCTTCCATGAAAGTGTAAAAGGTTATTAATGATAAAAAACATTGAAAATGAACAAGCTCAGTGCATACCAACAGCTATGTACATTTCAGAAATGTCTCCTTTTACAGATAAAAATGTAAATAAAATGCTTGCATTTGTTAGTTTGCCATAGGGTTTTCATTAAGTTCCTAATATAGCTCCTATATTTTGGGCAGTCTTCAATCACAGAACCAGGATATAAAATGCACTAGAACTCAATGCAGAGTTTCCAACAAATTAATTGAAGTGCCATTAAAATGGAACAGTAGTGATACCAGTGTATCATAATAAAGAAGGAACATATCCCCCCAGCCCCGAACATAAACATTCCAAAAAGAAGCAAGAAGCAGTAATGGACTGATTACCAAAGTATTAAGTAAACATAAATCCCCTTACACTTACCAGGAATTAGACTTACTTTCTACTCCATTACAAAAAAAAAAAAAAAAAAACCAAACCACCAAGAACTGACACAAGCTAAAGAAAGCTGATCATCTGAACTTCTCAGATCACGCAAAAAAAACCCCTTTAGTTTTCAATGCTTTGTGAACATCTGCAAGGAAAGCAATACAAGCTGCCTTACAAGGCTCTTAAGCTACATTACATAGAAGATTCACATCTGGTAATACTATACTATACTTCAGAAAGCAAGATACGAAATGAGCTGTTAATGCTGAAGCTCTCTAGGCCATAACCCCCATATCCTGTACGTGTTGAAAAGTGAAATTTGCATTGTAGGTTCAGCTTCCACCCTGTCCCAGTTGCCTGAGAATAGACACAAATCACCTAAAAATAAGCTATGCCATCTACCGTGCTACATGGTTTCTGTTTGAAAGCAATGTAGTTCTCTTTAGAAAACAAGAATAAGGAAGGTATAAACTGAGGTGAAGGTGTAACCACCAGGAAATTAATCTGTTTCAACATCTGATACGGCCTACTGGGACTCTCAGATAGCAGGTAACGCACCATTTATAAAGGCAAACACAAGTGTGTAAGAAAAAGGTAAACACAAGTGTATAGGAAAAGACCAGCTATGCATTATACCCCCCGAGCTGTCATGAAATGAATCAGTGACTTGAATTAGAAAGTCAAAATCAAATTACTTCAAGTATGCTTATTTTCACAGAGATTGAAAATTCCACTGTGATAAAAGACAGACTTGCAAAAATAGTCTTTCACAGCTCTCTAATGAACAGGATTAGCTTAGGTGTTCATTTTGCATACAACTTGAATCCACTATTTTCTCCTGTTACAGACTGGTTTAGCATATACTTGCAACTGCAACTCAATGCCCTTGTGCTGGGAGAGGTGTGGCAGTACCAACACCTAATCAAAACCCCTTTTCAGTTCTGGGACATTAACCTCTACCAGTCAGGTTATGTCAGAAACAACCATTACAAATTTGTAGCACAGTTAGCTTTAGGTAATTTCCTAAGACAGTTAAATCTTGAGAAGCATCCTGAAAGGAGGAAGAAAAAAAACAAGAAAAAAAAAGATTTAGTAACAGATGTACAAATTCCCCAATCTGCCTCCTGGTGAGAAAGAACTCCATTTACCCTGTAATCATTTATCTAGAACATAGTTGACATATCTGCTATATGGTTAGACCTTAAATTGCTTGCAAGGAAAACAGGATAGGCCGAAGGGCTACTCCAAGTTGTGTTTTAGTCTCCAAGCTGCATTTCCTTACAGATTTATTTCTTGAATATTTGCATATTTGGTTTGAGCCTTTAAGTACAGAGATCCCCAAAGGAATTTAAGGTAGTATGTTTGTATTGCATCTGTTTGTGGGTATTTAGACTCTGTGAAACAACGTACTGGAAAGTTCTCAGAGCTCAGCAACCGACTTTGCATTGAGGAGATAACACTAGTTTGCCCTTAGCAAAAAAAACAAACAACATAACAAAGATCTTCACTCTACAAGAATTGTTCCATATACAAACAAATGAATTTTCTCTCAGCAGAGTGATATTAAGTTTAGACCTTCCCAAAACAAAAAGTAGCAACACCTAAGTGGAGAAACAGGGTGGAAAACATAGTCATCTTACAGACCTGTATCACTCTTTTTGATTAATTATCAAAATAAATGTTTTTAAGTAGTATATAATTTCAACATGCAATTTCCTCTTCTTTTGAGAATTACAAGGGCTTTTGAATCTAAGATACTTTGGGCAACATCCAGAAATAGAATACATACCTTTAATGAATTTTATGACAAGACAACTGCATTTCCAACTTTTAAAAATCCTTAAAAGGTAAGAATGCCATTATTTCAGAACAGAATTAAACCAAGTATAAATCCTGAAGGAAATCATCGAGTTTTGTGTTGTATATTCCCTAAGTCAGCTTTAGGAAATCAACCTTGAACCCCTCTTTCAGAGTCTTGACAATATGAATAAAATGCTGATGCTCATTTAAATATTCTCAAACATTTCTTAATTTGCTAACTAACTGAAAACTCCCTGAAAAATACTAGTGCTTGTTTTTATTTTCAGTTCTTTGTCTTTTTGTCAGGCTTTTGGGAAGCCGCTACGAAATGGCATGGCACACATTTTCAGATGAATGATTCACTGCACTTACCTTCATAGTGTTTGGTGTAATCAATGTTATAGCTCACCACATTCACTACATAAAAGGATTGCACAATTGTAGTTATGTAAGTTGGGCCTCAAAAGAGATTTTGCTAGCAGGGAAATGTACTGCTTTGCATAACAGGAAGTAAAACTTACTTGCTTTTGATATCAGTCGAGGCGGCGCTCCGCTCAGCACCAGGGGGAGCGACAGGCGCCCGCCGACTGTCGCGCCGGCCGCTCAGCAC
>NW_009189590.1:0-13555 GCF_000690835.1 Fulmarus glacialis
CTTTGAAGATGTTTTTCTACCGGCGAGGACCAGGCCGCGGTCAGCAGAAGGCGTTGCACGTTACCCTGTGAGGCTACGGCCGTGGGCATGGTCCGGTTTTAAGCAGTGATACGCACCCGTCCCGTTCGAACATCTCACATGAGCGTTCTGGACCCACTTGGACCACGCAAGACCGTCCCTCTACGGGGAGTTAATGCATGTGTCCGGCAGAGATCACGCGAAAGCTAGCAAGAGAGATGTAAAGCAACACCAGCTGATGTCCCCATCCCGTCCCTTACCCCTCAACGGTTCAGTTCACACGAGATCACACAAGCAGCGCTCGCGCCACACCCAGTCAGGCACAGACCACTTGCTCTGACTTAGCAGCTGGCAGGTTTTAGCACAATGTGATTCCAGACAGAGTAGGTATTTTTCGCAGCACTAATATCATACCAAGTATTTAAATAGATTGGTGGGAGTATCCCGTTTTCCCCCAAAACACAACACCTATGCACACAATAAACGGGCAAAACCGTTTCTACTGTCCACCACGGTAATTTCTTACACAGTTCTCCTGGAGAACCTAAACCGCAAATGCTGGGGCAAACTCACTACTAAAATGTTCATGACCCTCCAGTTATCACTATTGCCTGCAATTTGTCACATTTATTTTATGGAATTCCTAAATCCTACAACATAATTTGCAGAAAAGTTGCTTTAAATTGAAAGTAATCTTTTGCTAATTATACAGATATTCAACTCATAACTAAGTAGCTAACTGTCTTAGCAGAAATAAATGGAGTAAAAATTAATATTAAAATAAGTGCATAGCACAAAATTTAAGACTTGAGAGGTTCTGAAAAAAAAAACTGTACAGGCACCCAGGTGAATTTTCAGAAGTCCTGAAGATGATTGGCAGTGGGACTGCAGGAAGAGGATATCAAATAGGGCCAACTTTGCATGCTACTGCAGGTATTTTCAATTGCTCCATGGGACGAGGAGGCAAAGAAGCAGGGAGATTGGGGTAAAAGAGTGCAAGCACACAGCTAAGCCAACAGTTTATGCCAGAGCTTAAAACGGGAAACAACAGCTGGAGGGAGAATGGCTTGATGACAGGAGTATCAGTCTTGACACCCTTGACCCCAGCATCCAAGTTTTTCCATGATCCATCGCACCCTTCACCCTTTCAGAGAAAACAAACAGAGCTCACAGCATGAAAGACTGTGTGCAGGTGAACACCCGGGAATTAATCTTAAAGAACCAAGCTACTGCCTGTTATGAATAAACAATGGCAACCAAAAAAAGGCCTTTACCTCCCTGGAATCTTGTGTAGCATTACTGTGCTGACTGTCTGCCATTCTCCACTCCAGCAATTATTGAAATGCAGTCATCTCTATCTTGATCCCTATGAGTTTATGCACTATAATACAATAAAATATCATTATAAAATGTATTCTATTAAATACTGCACAAAGACATTTTAGCCAGTTTTGGCCAGCAGCAGTGGAAAGAAAACACCTCAATGCATTTATAAGCAAATTTATTTAGCTTTTTTTTATGATATATATATAGAGAGAGAGATATATATATATGAAATATACCCACAAGTTATTACAAAAGTGTCCAAACACAAGTTCTAGCACAGTACAGTAAAAAGTGGTATTCTAGGAGGAATATCTGAGATCTACAGTATCTTGGCCTCAAGAGGAAATATTTCCATTAGACATTGTAGGCAGAAGAGGACACATTTCCTCCATGGCCTGTCCAGTTAGTATGGATAAATACACCTGGCTTCGATAATAATTCATATGTATGTGCACCAAAGTAATCGCGCTGAGCCTAGGATAAGAACACACACACATAAAATAGACACATGAATATCACAGTCGTATGAGTACTAGAAGTTGCACCTACTGATGCTTGACTATAGGAATACTAGAAATAAGACCTGACTCCAATATAATAACATTCAAACTTATTTTCTCATTATTAGCAAAATCACTGCAATGAAACATTTACTATATCTAGTAATTAATTAAGAGTTCCATAGAAAGACAAGTATATTATTTCTGCTAGGTACTAATCTAAAAAACAAGCACTTACATACATCCAAAGGTTCAAAGATACTTACTTCTTTATAAAGCATTTTGGTTCAAAGGTATCATTATCCTTGGTTCACAGATGAAATACTAACACATGCTGGGCACGGTATGGTACGCACGGTACTGTCATACTAGCATCTCTGGTGTTCTTTATCCAGACATCTCATAGTATTTTATTGCCGTGAATTTCAGGTTTAACAGAATTGTATTAGGCAATCTGTGCCTTTATCTTTACAATGTTGGAGTGATTAGGACATATTGCCATCATGGCCTTTAGACCTGTATTTAAATAACAACATGATGATACTTCAGTAGCCAGAAGATCTGCTACACTGTTTCAGGCACCTACCTGAACCAGGTTAGCTGGTAATATTTCATGCCTGTATCCATCATAAAAAGAAAGTGCTGTAGTGAAGCAGGGCATAGGGATACCAATCTGTACTCCAGTACTGATTACACGTCGCCAGGAGTCCTGGGAGGGGGGGAAGAAAAAAGAAAGAAACTAATCAGTGCTTGCTCAGAGATATGTGCAGGCATATGAACTATTCTAGTATAAAAGCACGTGCTATTTCACATTATATGAAATCTAATACGAAGTCTGAGCAAATGGAGCAGGAGATTCCTGATTTTACATAAACAAGTTTGATCCAAAATAACGGCAAGTAAGATAGAGTTAACAGGACAGTAAGAGTGCAGACATATACTTCACAAGCAGTCAAACCACAGCCTTGAGCCAGGATGCTGTTCTGTCACATAAACATAATCAGTGCATCCCAAAAGCATGAACACAGTGGGGAACATACTGAGCAAACACTGAGGCACTTTCAGGACCTCTAACCAAGCACAGTACAAAGCCCGCCCAAGGGCATAAGAGGTCTGCACAAAAACAGACATGTGGATAATCCTCATTTCAACTGTGTACATCTGATTTAGAAACCTGCATGGAATATTCAGCTTCAGTTAAAAGAATTATTAGTGATAATATATGACTTCTTTGTTGGTCAGATAATCTGGTTTTAGTTCTGCCTGTGAACTCCATCCAAATCAGGACACTGTTTGGACAGACCAAGGTCTAATGAATGGTGGGTCTGGAACACTGTTATTTTGGTGCTACAGCAAACAGTGGTAATAGAACAGAGCTTTATACTCTGTACAACTGAAATCCAAGTGCACAGTAGGCACAAGATACAGGGCAGTGATGAGAATGTTAACACAGGCTACACGTTTTTTTCCTCACGTTGTGGTTCTTCTGAATTGCTAGATTTCTGCCAAAGGCTCTTCTGTAATAGTAAAATGGAAACCTTAACTTTCTAATAGTAGCTTGGCTAGCATCAAAGAGAACAACCATGACACAACAAGGACTATATGTTCGTTTGCTCCTGTATTATCTTTAGGTTGACAGTACAAATATACCTTGCAACATTACAGGAGATCTCGGTTCATCACTTGGTGTATCTGGATGCTGATTTATAAAGTAGTCCTTCAGTGATGCAACACCCTTTCTTTCCTTCATTTAGAACTAACATTCTCGAACTTTCTGATCAAACAGAGGCAAGAAGCATTTGTAGGCATTTTTTCAAGGACAGGTGGCTAACCAAAATTCTGGCAAAATTCTAATTTGGATCTCAGTATAGCCTATCTCATCACAGTAACTTTCCTGTTCAATTTCAACCGGCTCCAACTATGTAGTTTTTTCCCTGTCTTGATCCTGTATATGTTCTACTAAAGAAGGGTACCTTGAAGCCATAGATGATGAATTCCTACACCTATACATTATGCGTCTACAGATACACATACACAGTCCCAAAGAGCTTAAGGATTGTTTAGAGATCTTTGGGATTAAGGATGCTGTATAAATAGGTTTCAAAGGTGTTCTCTACCTTTTCATTTTTTAGTGTAAATATACTTGTGAAGGTAACTCCTGGGAAAGAAGCTGAAAAAGTCCAGACTGTAAACTATTATTTTTATGGTCTTCCTTGGAAACTCACCTGACAGTTTTCAACAGCTGTCTTAAAGAAATCATCCAACAGCAAATTCTGGAGCCCAGGGTTTCGATCAAAAGCATCTTTGATTTTTCCCAGGAACACACTAGGCAGAACACAGGTAAACCAGGAATAAAATTTCACAGCTTCCAACAAAGGCCCAGAATCCAAAACATACAGTGCCAAAATTTGACTCAGCCAGACTCAGATTCCAAACATTGAGAAAGATGCAAACAAAACAAAGACTGAAGAAAATCTGCAGTAGCTAAGCCACCAGAAAATTGGCTTAATCTGGTAACCTTTAGTGCCGTCTACAGAAACAGCCTCTCGGTATCTTATCAGCAGATTAACTCCATGGATTTTCCAAGAAAATCTCTAGGCTTGTCAGTCTAGCACCACATAAAACAAATTGCCTGCTCTTCTCCCCTCAGCAACTAAGTTACCTCCTCATCTTAATTACCTTCTGATGATGCAGCCTCCCCTCCACATCAGGGCAATGCCACCGTAATTCAGTGTCCAGCCAAATTCTTTGGCTGCTTGTCTCAGCAGCATGAAGCCTTGAGCATATGAGATAATCTTGGAAGCATACAGGGCCTAAAAAAACAAATTCACATTCCAAGTGAAGTCCCACAAAGTTGAACGAGAAACTTCACAGTCTGCATGCTCTGTTTAGTCCACATCTTATCAGGGATGAGTACAGTAGCCACATTCCAGCTATCTGAGTACAAAAATATCCTTTCTAATTGTTGGAAATTTGGTCTCAACAGAGAGAGATCAAGAGCTATTATCCCCTTTAGAAAGACGGGAGTGTTGAGGGGCAAAAAAGTAAGCTCCTGTGCATGAATTACGACCTCTGCACCATGGCTAGTTGTCACTGCCCACTGTGGCTTAGACCTGAATTCCTTCAGGACTATTCTTTGGTCAGGAAAGGAATTGGTCGCATTATGCTTTGTGGACATCACTAGACAATGCACAATGGGAGCCAAAAGCAGGAATCAATTGTCATGAAAGGTAAACACAAGAGCTCCTCACCAGGGTTTACAGCATCCAAAACCTGCTTTGATATGCAGCTTTAATACAGCACTCTGGCAAGCACAATGACTCACCTTGCGTATGTCCTCCAGAAAGGCCGCCTTGTTCCCATCAAATTGAGTCATTTTAGGCCCATCCAGCAGCTTACTGGCCTGTACTCTCTCATCTTTGAGGGAAGACAGGCACCGTGCAAACACAGCTTCACCTTTAAGTATGGTAGGAAAGGGGAGATAATTAGAATGTTCACAGTTAAGGTCTGAGATACTTGTCCTCAAGCAACGGCGAGAGTGCCACTGAATGATGAGCCACATACATAGTGAAGCAGAGTCACGTGGGAAGAGAGGTGTACAAACGAATTATTTCAACAGCATTACTGAGGGACCAAACTGCCAGTCAGCATAACCATTGGGTAAATATTGATTGATACAGCTTTCAAATGATAAAGGAAAAAAAAAGCCACAAGTCATCCTCATGAAAATTTATCCTCAGGAACCTTCACCAGCTCTTAGTTTTAAGAATTTACTTTAAAATCTCTTCCTATCTATAAAAGACAGACAGTGTTGCACTGCAGTCTAGGGACAGGCAAGGCTGAAGACTTCACTAATTTTTGTATCACACTTTGAAGATAAAAAGCTGTTGCATAAATGCCAACTCACATTAACTAGATGTGCTTTGAAATACACACATGCAAAATAAGAGCAATTAAAATAAAGAATAATCAGCAGGTTAACTTACAAGAGGAAATAAGTTTTACAAATCTGGTAGGCCCATAACACTAGTATTCAGAAGCCCATAAGAAAGTTTTGTAACATCACTAAGCAGGTTACAGTAAATGTCATTTGCCAGGGCTAAGGAGCTAGTCAAGCAGTTATCTTCAGTTCAGTCAATTCCTAATCCTGCTGGTTTAAGTTGTATTTATTTGCAACTGAAGATGGGATTGTTAAATGGGGGGGGGAGAGGGGGAAGTTTCCTTTCCAGGGTTTGATAGAAGGAAAGCGGTCAGGTTTATTATAGTCTTCATACTGAACTTTTCTTCCACCTTTTAAGTGAGTTGTGCCTTACAAAAAAAAAAAAACAAAACACCACCAAAAACCCCACACTTACCAAAACAAACCAACCAAAAAAAAAAGATGAATGAGTAATGTTTTCACAAGATTCTGGATCCTCCCTGCAGTAGGATTAACAGACCGAATCAAAATCAGAACTGGCTCCTCTCCATTTCTGCAAAAACTTCCTTCTCCACTGGGGAGGAGAAGTGTGTAGAAACAGGAAAAAGCAGGAGTAACATGATTCTGCTTTTACAAGCAGAAGTCTGCAAGTCATGCTTATGCAGTAAAGCCACACACACAGCAACTGCCCTAAGAACAGCCATGTTTGCACAAGGGCTATTGCACATACTTCCCTGTCAACTCATCATTACCTAACAGTGCTCCCCTTGCATTGCAGAGGACTAATCAGGGAGTGTCCCCTCCACCCTTGATCTTTCCAAGAACCCCAAGCAGGAGAATATTAACAGCGCAAGCAAGAAACACCGTTTCAAGCCTAGAACTGAGAGACTATCGCTGTAGTAGAATATTAAAACCATTTACAAAACTTGTTTTGTAAAAATATGTTATTGGAATGCAGCCATGTTTCTCTGATAGCTGTCACTGCAGTTACTCTCTACTAGCCTACTGAATATAGTTTTTCTTATCTTCTAATACAACAGGACTTGACCAGCCAAGGCAAAGGAAAAAGAGATGGAGAAAGCATGAAAATTAAAGCAAATCTGAGTGCAAAGAACCTGTTTAGTCAACTTATTTACTCAACGAGAAAGTCTACATTGGCCCTGTGGTAAGAGAGTACTCTAAATGTGTTGCAGATGTATTAGAACTCCTATGTCACAATTCCTTTCAGAGGCCAGGTTAGATTAAAGGGTAGGTAACGAGACTGTTAGGTATGTATGTGAGCAGGTAAATTCTCACACTTCAGGGATATAATTCAAAGCAATTACAAAATACATTTCCATCATCTCAGTTTGGCTTTGGATCAGCAACCTTATTAGCCACAAAACAAAAAACAGCAGCAGTCCAATGTATATAAAAAACCACCACAATCAACTGTTGCAGTGGAAAAACAGCATCACAGGGTAGCAGTCTGCCACTATTCTCAAAAAAAATCTGTCTGTGCTCCTCAACCCATAATACTGTCCGGCCCTCGTGTTCCTGCTTAGTCACACTAATCCTGGGTTAGCTAATTTATACTGAAATATAGAAATAGAAGACTGAGGTAGATATCTGAAAAATAATTCTTATGCCTTCAGAGAAGTCTAAGTACTTATCAAGCAACAAGGTTTGGAGGGTGTCCTGCCTCCCCCTTTTTTCTTTTCTTTTTTTTTTTTTTTTCTTTTTTAAAACATTTTTAAGGCTATGATAGGATTTGGAGTAGCGGATAAAGTGGAGGATTACTGAGAGGAACGTTGCATCAATCTAGCGTGACACTTCTAGCACAGCACTTATGTTCACCTGTCACTGAGTCACCACCAGCGCTGCGAAGATACCATGGACAAAGGCATGATAATAGTATTACCGACATTTGAGAAACAAGGTAAAAACAAGCCCAGCAAAGAAAAACAGTAACAGCTCTCAAGGGCAGAAAGACTGTAACAGCTACACCTAGAAGAACCTCTTCTGCGGGCCAAGCCCTAGTGTGGGCTCATTTCTGAGACTACTGCGTTACCATGCTCCTTATTGTGATGTGGTACGTGCAGGTAGGAAAGACGAGGCCAGATCAAGGAACCAGTTACCTATGAGTGTGACAGGGACTCCATATTCCAGGGCGGAAATGGCTGTCCACTTCCCTGTGCCTTTTTGTCCTGCGCTGTCCTTGATCTTTGGGAGGAGGTATTTGCCATCGCTGTCTTTGAATTTGAGAATATTGGCTGTGATTTCAATCAGGAAAGAGTCCAACTCTGTCTTATTCCATTCCTGAAATACCTGGAAGAGGAGAAAAAGTGTGTATATATATATACACAGACACACACATATATATACACACACACACCCCCCCCGATTTACTACATATCTACTGTATATATATCAACTGATTTATTGCTATATGCATACATATACATACATATATGTATACATACAGAAGGGGGGTATCTCAGTTACTGGTTATTGGTACCCTGCCACATCTACCAATGATTTCAGCCATTCGCCATTGTGCAGGAGCCCTGCACTGGAAGGAGCACACCCCAGACTCAGAGCTGCAGAGCACCCATCTCCAATCAGGAAGGCAGAGGCATAGCCCATCCTGTTGCCTGTCATTATAGGCACTGAAGGCTGGAAACACAACTGCTCTTTCAAGACTCATCGTACTTATTGACTTGCTTCAACAGGGTCTTTGCAAGATTTGCCTGCTTGGTTACAGCGCTCAATGTTTTACTAGCTTTTTTCAAGAAAGGTAATTCATCTCTCTACACAAGAAGGTGCTTCCTGGGGAGAAATCAACTGCAGAATGGGAGAGTTTAGACAACTTCTATAAACATTCAGGTGTATGTGCTTGCCGCTCCCTACCTCATTTGAAGCTCAGGAATATTGTGCACTGCCCCTGGCAGAAGGCATGTCAGAAAAATTAACTTCATGTACATACAGCAGCTTTACCCAAGCCCAGCTGCCTCCATCAACGGCAGACAGCCACCATAGCTCAGGAAGGCAAGACACGAAAAGCTATGGATCACCTTTGACATCTCATCATGCTCCATGCCCACCACATCTTTCATCAGGTGATAGGCCTCACAGATCAGCTGCATGTCTCCATATTCAATCCCATTGTGCACCATCTTCACAAAGTGTCCAGCGCCCTCATCTCCTACCTGTCAGGAAACATCAAAAAATGCCATCAGCAACAGTGCTGTCACCACTTCCAGTGTTTAATACCTGCCCATGCCTTCCTTCTGCCTAAAGGAAGGAAGGAAGGAAGGAAGCCCAGTGCTAACTGAAAACACTGTGGGTCACAGATCCATTTAGCTCCCCCAGCGCACGACCCAGCCATAAAACTTTGTCTTTCCATTGTGTGGGATAAGTTAACAGAGATGGTAGATTTGAATTGAAAATCAACCCACTAATGTCGCTGGGTTTATTAAGGACAAACATGCATGAGCTTCAGCAACCAAACTACCTAAGCCTGGATCTAACCACAAGTTAGGTCAGTATCAAATAAATATTTACCCAGTCACAACAAGGTTCCCCAGATCCCACTTTAGCAGCAATGCTTTGAAATATGGTCTTGATGTGGGGCCTGTGGGGAGAAATAATATACCTCAGCAGATAGGCAGAGGACACAAACACCACAAGAAAAAAATCCATTGGTATGATGCATCCTTCTGTAATCTGCCAAAAGGCAGCTTGGGGTGAGGGCATGCTGGCAGGTTGATAATCCACCAGACAGCGATGTGCAGACAAGCTTAACGTACCTAAAGGAGCCCAAATATTATCTTCTCCATTTTAGAAATGGGGAAATAGAGGCAGGTTATGATACAGGCTCACACTCAGAGAGGATCAGTGACAGAGCTGAAGCAAAATCCCATTCTGTTCTATAGCCACAAGAAAAATCCAGGGTGATCTGGAGGAGGAGACGGAAGGAGGGAAGAAACTCCACGAATGAAAGTCAGGATATAGTTATCTGCATATTGCAGTAATTAGGAGCTTTTGTCATTGCCAGGCTCCCCAAGTGTGATAAATTGCTTAGCCAACATGAGAGCACTACGGAACGCCCAGTTTGGAGCAACCTAAAGCGACCACTGGGAAAGCAGCATGGGTGGCCCGTGGGCTGCAGGTGCTGTGAAAAAGGCGGGGGACAAAGTTCAGGTAAGGGTGTCAGATAGAACCTGTCTTTACTGAGCTGTTTATGGCAGAAAGATGATCAGACAGCAGGTTACTGTTACGTTGTTTCTGGCTTTGTGCCATCAAATTTGAACAGGCTGATATTGGTATGAAATGCTAACGCAAACGGACAAGGACTTAAAAGATTCTAAAGCTCAGGTAAAGCCCAGATACACCATTTCTTTCTACATTTACAGAGAAAATGAGCAACCAGGGATAAAGTCTAATATGAACATTGATGTACAGTCCTTTACAGTAACATGAATACAAACCAGCAAGGCAGCATGGCAGAAACTTGCAAAAAATTAATGTATTCAATAGTCAGTACAAACATGTACTGAAGCCTCCTTTTATAACGTGTGTCACTGCAGGGATGTTTGCTACTGCCTTTTTCATGGTTAACAGCTTTCCAAGTGTGTAGGGCACCAAAAGAAAAATCATAATTAAGAACAGTACTTTTTTAAAATTTAAGCAAAATTCTTTTCTCCCCTGGCACACATTTCTCCCTTCAGATTTCTGTAGGTACTACTTTTGCCTATGAATTCCTGGAAGAAAAACCTGCCTTTGTTTTGCCTGCCATGAAAGCTCAGCACTGCCCCGTGACCCCAGCTAGGCTGAGAAATCTTGAGCCTTGAGGAAGTGAGATAGCAACATATCTTGTTCTCTCCACACCCACGCCCTCCTTCCTCCCTCTCTCCGCTCTCAATGTGAATAGAAGACGATTGTGCAGACCATTCTGAGGAAGAATAAACTAGCTCATGCTTACCAGGCTTCTTTGGCTCCTCCTGGCATGAGTGAGGGACCGTATCTGGCACCCTCCTCTCCACCACTAACACCGCTTCCAACAAATAAGATGCCCTTTTCCTGTAGTTCCTTACAACGTCTCTGGAACAAAGAGCAGAGCAGCATTATTTAATTTCTTTTAATGCCAGAGCCTTACAAACAAAGGTTAGCAATTCAGACCTAAAATCAGGTTTTCAATTCTGCTTTGAACATGCTAGAAGACAACCTTAAAGAAAGCTTGTACATACACCAAAGTGAACATTAGGAAACTTCCTGTTGCTCTGACGTGGATCCTTGCAAAAGAGACATGCTGAGAAAACAAAGTCCTTATAAGCACCGGATAGAAAAGAGCAGTACTGAGGCTGGAAAAGGGTCAGAATTAAGCGTCAGGTGATACATGCCGTATGCAAAGATGTGGGGGAGGCAGATTAGGCCCAAGGTGGAGTTGCCGAGTTCATTGCAGAATGAAGGTGCAAGCACAGACAACTATAAGGTAAACTAATTCCCTCTGAGTGGGAGAGAAGCATGGGCTGAGATCCATAAGGGGAGCTCCAAGCTCCCCAAGTATTAATCCTCATTTAGTACCTGTTTTTCACTCTGGCATGGCCAACTCACCTGTCCAAGATCAGGATGCCAAAGCAGAACGACTAATACTAGCACCCCTTCTAAGATTCAGAAGTATCGATTTGAATGCAATATTTTCATGTAAGCATCCCAGATATGCTAACATAACTTCAAAAACTTCTATAGTTACAGTCTGCTCACAAGCAGAGTTGTTTGTTTGGTTTTTTTTTTTTTGAAAAACAGATCATTACTCTGCTGTTTTCATTACCAAGACAGCCAAACCAGCAGTTCTGTCTTACTGGATTTTCCCATGGTCATATAGGATTGAGAGACAACAACAAATCTATAGATATCCTTACATTTTCAAATCTCCCTGAAAACTCTTTAAGATTGTAACAGGAAATTTTCTAAAGGCCTTCACTCTTTAAAACATGTCACTAAAAATATTCATTGATGATTTGGGCAACTTCTATAAAAATATACTTACAGAACAGTCCTTAATTACTGTAACAATTGCTTTTTAATAGGCTGCATGATCTAGTTTTGCAGAGATAACTCAGTTTGGCCTTCCCTGAGCAGAGGGGAGATTATCTTATTGACTGACTATTCTGATGATCAGAGGAGAAAGAATCATGTGTATTTTATTTATCCACTTTGGGTAGAAAACAGGCTTACCGTGGTGTCTCTATACTCAGAATTCCCACCATCAATTATGATGTCTCCAGTCTCCAACAACGGCACCTACAAAAATAAATCAGCATTTTGGTTTTCTCCATGCATTCAAAACCTCATTAATGACAAACAATTGAGATCTTCCAGAGGAAACTTCTCCAAAAGACAGCAAGAAGTCACAGGTAGAAAGAATGTTTGCCTCACCAATTTATTGATGAAGTCATCTACTGCATTTCCAGCCTTCACCAGCAAGATAATGCGACGGGGCTTCTTTAGTGTAGAGACCATCTCTTCCAGGCTGTGAGCACCAATCACTTTGGTTCCCTTGGCCTCATTGGCCAGAAAGTCATCCACTTTGGAAACCGTCCTGTTAAAAGCACAAACCTAGGGGAGCAAGAAAACGTGTTAATAAAAGCTGCTAACAGAACAGTTACTTTAGCTCGGACTACAAGTTATATAAGCAAGGTTCAACATCACGTGCTCTCGCACTTCCACCTTCCCTAAAGACACAGAGCAGGGATGAAGCTGCAGCATGTCCTTGCAAATGCCTTCGGAACCTACGGTTAATGGCCAAGCCCAAAACAAACTTCAGGGAAAAATCATACATAACTAACACATCTTGTGGCTACCTGAGTACAGGCATGCACTGCTGGTTTTCTCCAGAAATGAGACAAAGGGCAGCCTAGGTTATAAATAAAAGGAGGAAACAACACCCATTAGACCATCACAAGGAGGGGAAAAAAAAAACCCACCACCACAAAATGCTCAGCTTCAATCCCAAATGCTAGTGAGTCAGCCTTTCTGAACAATGCTTTCCTTCGCTTACCACGAAACCATGATCGTTCATGTTCAAAATAAGGTTTTGACCCATCACAGCCAGTCCAATCAAAGCAATGTCAGCTCTGGAATGTGGAAGAAACAAAATGCCAGGTAAGTCTCATTAGCAGTGATCTCGTACTAGCATCCATCCCCTCTGTCAGGCTGGTTTGATCTAGTCAGCTGCTAGGCCAGCCCACCCCTTTCTAGTAAGTGCTGTAGCACATGCTCTGAATTGATTCTGTAGGCGATTACAGGAAGAGATCCTTGTGGCTCCCAGTCAAGTCCAGCAGACAGAGTGGAGACCAACATATACCATGTTTCAAGTCACCAAGGTTTCTTCCCAACTACCAAGAGACAACTATATGAGTAAGAAAAGTAAGCTATCGAAAACATTGCACTAGGAGGCAGGGAGTAAAGTGGGTGGCTCTAATATGTCACTGATGGATCCAGCTCTATCGCAGCTCCATATTTAACAGATGCTGCACTAGAACATGATGTCTGAACACGACACTATTTTTTTGCTTCTGCAACGCAAACTGTCTCAAGTTTGGGGTGAGCAAAGAAAAAGAAGGAAATAGGATATTCTGCTAGAGGCTGCCTAATTCAGCTTGCAAGGGGCGTCCACGCAGAGAAACCCAACCTGTCTACTTCCTATTCCTCGGGTCAGGAACAAGTTTCCTGCTTCACAGTCATGACTCCAAAACTGACTTCTCCCGCATTTTGTCAAAAAGTCTCTCAGCCAACCGGCTTATGGCCC
>NW_009189591.1:0-11398 GCF_000690835.1 Fulmarus glacialis
AGGGAAGGGGAGGGGAGGGAAGGGGAGGGAAAGGGAGGGAAGGGGAGGAGAAGTCTGCAAATCCCTTTTTGAACTTTCATCCATTAAATTCAGAACTTTACATCACTGTGTTTCTTGCTTCTTGTATTGTGCTATTTCTTGTTTAAATGTTTCTATTCCTTTACAATATCATTGAAGTCCCTGGCCATTGCCTATACACTGTGCACCCAGAGATCCAAACAGCAATGAAGCTAAATCATAGGCTGATATTGGAGTTTCTAACCTTAATTTTAATAATTAGGGATTTGCTAAAACAATTCCTTCAAGCACATTGTCAGCTGGAAGTTAGTGGTTAATCATATTTGTGATTTATTATTAAAATCTTTTTTTTAACTGAAGGGCCTTTCACATGGATTTTCTAGGTAATATGGATCAAATAATCAGTGCTCCTTTTTCAATTTGTTTTTTATGTTTCTATTAACATCAAATAATTTGACAAACAAATCTGTTGTAGAAAATCACATTATGCATACCAGTTGTCTGGGATCCTGTAGTCTTTGTTTAGTCATTCTCTATTGGACTAAAAAAGTATGAGTTTATTTACAGACATAGTAAGTACAGTACAATGTTTGTTTTGGTTTTTTTTTTTTTTAAACTGTAAAGTTTTTAATTATTTCTAATG
This sequence comes from Fulmarus glacialis, assembly GCF_000690835.1. Taxonomy (NCBI): domain Eukaryota; kingdom Metazoa; phylum Chordata; class Aves; order Procellariiformes; family Procellariidae; genus Fulmarus; species Fulmarus glacialis. Next base: position 662 of record NW_009189591.1, read on the forward strand.
ACATTAATAGGTGTTTAGTCTACTTATTGTTTTAGTAACATATGGAAAAACTGCAGCATATAAGATACATATTTAAAGTTACTAAGAAAAATTACAATATTCTTGAAGAAAAAACACAAAAATTACTAATATTAATTCTAGCATGCAATAACTATAATCCTGAGAAATATGTACATTTACTCCACAGTACTTCAAAATTACAGCCTTGTTCTCCTCCTTATTTCTTATAAATTGGTATGAAGATTCATATGACATGCCATTTATTTATACGGTACTATGTTTCAATTCAAAACTTTAAAATCTAACCTCCTGGATGATCAAACTAGAAACAAGACATATCTGTTTTCAGTAGGGACACATCTAATAAGTAAATCAGTAAGCCTAAAGGTTCTTACCTGCCTGCTGTAACAGTCTGTTGGTTGTGCATTCTTAACAGTTTTCTCACATTGAAAATCATATTTCATGCTACACTTCAGACTAAGCAAGCTTGTAGAACAGTTGCTGAAAACCTTTTACTTCAATATAAGCATAACCATTTTGTTCTTATTACAGCTATATAAATTTACCTTCTGCTTAGCCACCTGTTGAAAATTGCACCTAGAGTTATGCAGAATGTTTGCACTGAACCTTGAAGACATGTACCCTGAGACCCAGCTTGAAATTCAAAGTGTATCTAGTTTTTGACTGATAAAGTTTGTAAATAGTCAGTACTTGAAGCCTTAAAGGTGTTTGGTCAAAAACAACAGCAACAAAAAACCAGGGGTGCACCTCTGAGGGCAAGAAACAGGGAGCATATTCTGTCTTTGTGCAAACTAGATTGCTCTTGCAAAAGCTATTACCGCTTTTGCACAAGGAGAGGCTGTTTTCTCTCTTTTTTTTTTCTTTTTCTTTTTTTTTTTCCTTTCTTTTCTGTACTCGTTTTCACCCTATGGATCAGTAACTGGAAGTGTTCATAGAGACTTGGAGTCTCCAGCAACAGCCCAGTACCTGCTCTCAAAACAGAAACAGAGTCAAAACAGAAAGTCCGAGAAAGTGGCCAAGAGCGAGGGGTGTGTGTCAGCTTCACCGTCACATGCTCTTTCTTGGTTAGACATAGCTTTCACTAGGTAGAGTGGCTTTCCACGGCATGAGGGAGTGATAGTCTCATTGAACTTTCATTTCCATTTTTGCATTCATTTCTCACATCTTTAGCTTAGGCAAGGTTGCCTATGGTGGCTAAATAGCATGATTTGAAAGAAGAGGGCCAATCAAGAGATTGTCACAGCAACAGCATGACCTAGGAAAAGAAGCTGTTTACCTTTGCTCTTTCAAAGTATTGGGCAAGTGATAGCTGAGTGGTTTCCTCATATAAAATTATGAATGGATGTCTCTCTGAGGAGACACAGTGGCTGAGTGGCTTCTCTATTCCTTCAATACAGGGTAGGAGGACATCAAAGTTCATTGGATTAAAAATTATTAGTTCTGTGTCTAGTGCTTCATCTGTAGGTTTAAGGTTGAGATAGTTATATTATACCTTTTTATCCTTTCAAGATTCTATTACTGAGTTATTAATGTTTAGTTGCTTGCATAATATTGCATATTTCACCCAGTGATAGGTAAAGTTACCTCTGAAAGACAACTGCTAGGTCTTGACCCCTGAGGCTTCTCTGTTTTGGCGTGTACTCCCATACACTGTAGACAGCAAAGACTCAGTGTGAAAGGTGATGCTTAGGTCCGTAAACATTGATCCTACAGGAAGATAGACATTTTCACCTGGATGTTCAAGGTTGGTTTGTAAGGCAAATTCAGATTGTCATGGCAAGCAGGTGACATTTTGCATTCAGGTGTCATCCTGAAATCAACAAACTGAAATTACTATCACGTCATTGTCATGCCTTCATAGAAAATAATTTCAGGCTTGTCAAGGGAAAGCTGACTAAATAAACATGGTATCATGAGATTTAGTGCATTTGTTGAATCTTGTCTAAAGGTGATCATGGAATAATCTGAAATGCTACAGCAGCAGCTATGTTGGGGAATTCTGGGAGCTGCTCACCATATTTTGAAAAGATAAGATGATGTGTGAATCAAGAGGAATCAACATTGTTTTTTTAAAACGTGGGTTGTTTATAACTACCAGTAGAAACAAAACCCCAATTCAACTTAAATAGGGTATACTGTTCTGTCTCTTGGCAGCAAGGATATTTTTGTTCATATTAATGAGGAAACTACTGATCACAGTAGTTTGGTCCTTTCTGTTTAACTGAACTTTCTTGCTCATTTTTCACCAGTTGATATATTTTCTCCTAAGTATTTTGTTAGTAAATGAAATGCAATTTGGCAGAATGGGCCTTTCTTTTTTCCCTTTCTCTTAGCTATAAATAAGAAAACTTTTGTTCCTGCCATGGTACTGCGTCTTTTGTATGTTTTATTTCCTTCCATGATAACAAACTGGATAACAAACAGCCCTCTTGTTTGTGTTGACTACATAAGTGATTGCATCGTTCAGACAAAAAGGGTGCAAGGTACCCTTTTCGGGTAAGGATCAGATGGCAAAATTAGCATGCAGAATAAGACATATCACCAAAAAGCTGACACCTTAAACAAGTTATTGAGCTATAATAACTATTAACTTAATAACTATTGGTTAAACTAGATCAAGAGCACCCTGGTCTGCATTAGGCAGGGTGTTTCCAGCAGGCCAAGGGAGGTGATCCTTCCCCTCTACTCAGCGCTGGTGATGCCACATCTGGAGTACTGGGTCCAGTCTGGGTTCCCCAGTACAAGCAAGCAAGCAAGTAGGCAAGCAAAGGAAGGAAGTAAGCAAGCAAGCAAAGACAAAAATTATCTCAAAAAGTAAAGACTATGAATTGCTTTGAAAATCAAAAACTGAGGACAATAAACTGCTGTGACTATGGTACAAGATTACTAATAGCAGACACATTGATAGGTGTCATTCAAAAGAACATTGAAAAAACAACCCTATAATAGGAAAGGCATCCTGTAGACTTTCATTTACTCATTTCTTCTAAAAAAAAAACCAAACCAGAAAAAAACTAAATTACTTCACTACTTAAAAAAGTGTGATTATTTCCTATATAGTCGCGAAAGCTTACATACTTTTGTCTAGCAATTCAAAATAATGAAACTCCATGTAATAAATACAAAATCACAATACAGTATAATAAAAATAAAATACTTAACAGTTATTCAAATATTTTAGCTATTTAAAAACTGAAGCATATTATTTTGACTGAAACTATTAGCCTTGCAACATTTATTCATTCAAATAGCTCCACTGAATTTTGCAAGACTAATATCCCCACTTCCAAAAAAAAAAAAAAAACCAAATCCAAAACATTCCTAATTATAAAGTAGTGCACATCAGTCTAAATGGACATTTCAGTGCTTTGTTATTTTTAGATAGAACAGTGGGATAGATTGGAAGATTACAATTCAGCTATTTTTCATTGACTGTAAAAGTGTAGAACCATAGCACAGAAATAATTTTAGTTGATGTGACTCCATTTGAACCTTTCCTGAAAATTGCCACAGATTAATTTAGGGTAGGATAGATGCAAGAACAGAACTACAGCAACCAGTGATATATCATGTCCTTCTTTACTAAGGAGGATCATTGTCTATTCCTCTCCAGGCCTGTTTATATCCCCACCGCAGACCCAAGGGAACAGGGCACTTGCTCAGTCCAAGATGTGTCCAAATCCAATAGGCTTCATATGGAATTCTGTATTTTATTAGTCAGGGGTTTAATGCTGATTTTAGAAAAGGTAGAATTAGTCTGTGGATAAACACTTTGAAAATTCCAATCTTAATAGCGGTACAAAAAATCTTGAGATATGTACATAATACATATTTTTAAAATCCTCAATATTCTGTGTATTTAAAGTCTGTACAACTGCAATTACTTTTCACTCAGATATCTGTATTGCATGATTTTGTGAGTATACACACATACCTTGTTCTACTAAAATTCGTAACTTCATTTGTTTTTTTACTCATATCGTTACGCTTAGAAAGAATATTACATTACCAAATGTCAATGTCAAATAGAAATGCTCTATTCTGTGCTGTTTTCATGCTCTGCAATGTTTTGGGTCAAAATATAGCATTCTATATAGTGTACATAATTTAAGCATAGTAGCATTTACCTAATACTCCTTGTAGTTCTTTGCAAATGCAAAATTAAATGTTGTAGGTAGAAACCGCTAACACTCATCTTGGAAAATAAAAAATAGATTTTCTACATACATACATCTACAAAGTATAAATTGTATCCCAGAGGCAAGAGTTGCTACAGTACTGTTTAAGCCACATTAAGGGCCTTAATGTTGACATTTCATTCTGTTAAATATCCAGACTTCACATTCTGTGCTGGTAATGATACAGCGCTCGCTTGGTAAATGAGGCAAAAAAGCTGCTTCATATTCTCCCGTGTCAGAAGTGAAGAAATACAATCTTTTCTGCAACTTGGAGAACTGCTAGTCCTAAATTACATTAACTGTTAAGAAAGCAGTTTGGGATTTTAACTGTAATAATTGTATTGAATCAGTTGGCACTCATAAAGCAAAGTGCTAAGGAGTTTTAAAAAAACCCAACCAAACGAACCCAAAATCATTTCTTTTTAACTATTGCATAATTGAAAAAAGAAAACTTTAACAAAATAGGCAATAAAATCCACTATAATAGTATTATGTTCTTATGAAAGAGAATACACAAAAACTTAGGTGTTTGTTTGTAGAAAAACAAAACAAACCAGAAAAAAAGTCCTTTTGATGACCTCTGGAGGTCATTTCAGCCAACCTCCCTACTCAAGCAAGGCCACCTAGAGCCGATTGCCCAGGACCATGCCTAGATGTCTTTTGAATATCTCCAAGGCGCAAGACTCCACAGCCTCTCTGGGCAACATGTGTCAGTATACTTGGTCACCCTCACAGTGAAAAAGTGCTTCCTGATGTTCAGAGGGAGCCTCCTGTGTTTCAGTTTGTGCCCTTTGTCTCTGGTCCTGTCACTGGACACCACTGAAAGAGCCTGTCTCCATCCTCTCTGCACCTTCCCTTCATGTATTTAGATACACTGATGAGATCCCCCCTGAACCTTCTCTTCTCCAGGTTAAACAGTCCCAGATGCCTCAGCTTCTCCTCACAGAAGACATGCTCCAGACCCTTAGTCGCCTTAGTGGTAATTCTTTTGGACTCTCTCTAGTATGTCCATGTCTCTTTTGTACTGAGGGGCCCAGAACTGGACACAGTACTCCAAGTGTGCCTCACTTGTGCTGAGTGGACGGGAAGGATCCCCTCCCTTGACCTGCTGGCAACACTCCTCCTCATGCAGCCCACAATACTGTTAGCCCTCTTTGCCACAAGGGCACATTGCTGGCTCATGTTCAACTTGATGTCCACCAGGACCTCCAGGTCCTTTTCTGAAAAGCTGTTTTCCAAACAGTCAGCCACCAGCATATATTGGTACATGGCATTATTCCTCCCTGGGGGCAGGACATTGCTCTTCCCTTTGTTGAACTGCATGAGCTTCCTGTCACGAAGTTCCTGTCTCTCGCTCCTGGCTCTCTTTCTAACAGTTCTTCTTTGCGAAGGAGCTCACAGTGGGCTCAGCCAGATAAAATCTCCAATGGAGGATGCACTCAGGGTTCCACCAGAAATCCTGCATACGTTCCAGTTCGGATGCCTGATTATCTTCTGTGGAGTTTGCACACTTAAATTAAGCAATTGTGATAAATTTATGATTGTTAGTATGCTTTCCACCGTAAGTTTTGCTTTTTTTTTTGAAAAATACAATAAAAACACCGAGAAACATTCACCACTGAAGAAATCCATATGTTCTTCAAGGAAATATGTAAGGGCATTTTAAAAATAAATTGAGTAATTATGAATTGGTGTTATAACTTTATCATGATTATACTAGGGTTAGATATGTAATGATTCATGGATTCCTCTCCAATACTAGAAATGTTAGGCAATATATTAAAAATTACTGCATTTACAAATAATGAACAAACAATTTCACAAACAAATTTTTTCTAATGCTATTTAAATAGATCAGTTATTTGATTTCTACTTCAATAAAATTTCTCTGCTTAAAATGTACTTCTAAGTTGTTTATATGAATATCTTTTCCAGATGAAAAGTTTTCTTAAGCATGATTAGAATAAACTTTAAAATAACTGCATTTTCTGGGATAAATACTTTTATAATTCTTTGGGATTTTGAAACAGGTGTTTTTATCTCTGAAGAAGGGATTAAAATACCCATTATTGACATCTAGACTGATTATTAGATGTGTCCTAGAAAGCCAGTCTTTGGAAAGATGCTCTTTTTTCACAGATTTTTCCTGACAGAATAAATGTTACTCCATATCGTCCATTTCTTAGAAACACTGAACGGTTGAGGTGGGAACACACCTCTGGAGATTGTCTAGTCCAACTTTCCTGCTCAAAGCAGGGTCAGCTAGAGCAGGTTGCAGAGGGCCATGTCATCAGATTTTTAATATCTCCAGGGATGGAGACTCCACAGCCCCTCTGGGCAACGTGTGTCAATGCTTGACCACCCTCATAGTGAGAGACTTTTTCCTTAATATAAGGAAGTTCAAATTTCCTACATTCCAACTTGTGTCCCTCAACTCCTGTCCTCCCACAGTGCATCTCTCAAAAGTGTCAGGCTCTGTATTCCCTGTAACTGCCATTCCTATGTGGTAGTCATAGACAGCAATAACATGTCTCTTGCTCCATCTTTTCTTATGCCTCAAAAACCCACATATTCTCTCAGGCTCTCCTCAAATTTCCTGTGCTCCAGCACCCTGACCATCTTCATGACCCATTTAGTAATGAGTTGTTCTAGAATGCCCATATCTTTCTTGTACTGGGGAGCACAGCACTGCACCCAGCACTCCAGGCCAATCCCACCAGGCCTGAGTAGAGTGGAAGGATCACCTCTCATATGCTGGTAATACTTTTCCTAATGCAGCTCAGGAAGTTGTCTGCCTTCTTTACCTCAAGGGCATGTTGATGGCTCACAGGCAATTTGTTGTTCACAAGTACCCTCAGGGTTTTCACCAAGATGCTTTCCAGCTGATTGGCACCCAAACAGTCCTGGCATATGGGCTTATTCCTCCCCAGGTGCTAGGACTCTGCATTTCCTTTTGCTGATCTTCATGATGTTCCTGTTTGCCCATTTCTCCACAAGAGAGAGGAAAAAGTTCAGAAATAAACATTTCTTCACTATGGTAGCTTCGTATGTGAAAGTAACACATTAGAGCTTTTTCCAACTAGTCCAGTTTGGAACACTGTTCAAAAAAAGAAAAAAAAGTACCACACTGTTTATAGGCTATGCTGTTAATAAGGCAGTCAAAGACAAAAGGGGATATGCTATAGCTGATGAAAGTAATCTTCATTCTTCTCTGGCCAGCTTCAGGACTTATGCTCACCATGTTAAGAAGGCAGGATATCTGTTCACTCAGATGTATAAAAGTAATTCCTCTTCAGTGTCTACACAAAACCTAGGCTTTAACATGCTCACTTATTAATTTGGAGATGTAATACTGCATTTTGAACTTACAAACATCATCCTTTATTCTTATATCAGTTTTATGTTGTCGTGCAGCACAAATGTAAATGGATTTTATAAGTGAAAACCTGAGATGAAAGATTGTGAGAATCAAGTCCCGTGCTTTCAAATTCAGCTCAAATTCTTTTTTATTTCTCATATACCTGGCAAACTAAACACATACAACTGCAGGATTAAACATAAATGTCTCTCAAATAATGGAAACACTGGGATAATTTGTTTACTTCTGCTGATCTATTAGCATGAAACATAAAAAGCTACTAAAACCTTGCTGAAGTCAAATGCAGAGCTTAAATGAAGAGTTTTGTAATTGATTTGAATCAAATGTGCAGATGTTATGCTTGGGATTAAATTGCAAGCAAGAGGGGAGAGCAAGCTTGTAGGGAAGACCTAAAAGAATAAATAATTACTTTATAATGATATTATGACTACGCAAGAATTTTACAATAGTTGGGGAAATCTGCATACCCTGAAATTAGAGTATATAGAGTATTGGAATTCCAGGTAAAAACTGAAAATCCCTAAAATTATTAAGTCAAGCTGACTTGTACCTCATAAGGCAAGTTACAATAAATGAAAATTGTTCTTTAGTTACAAAATATGTAAAGATAAAAACAAACAAACAAAAAGAACCCACCAGGGCATTTATGCACTGTGGATGAGAGAGAGAGAGATTATGGATAACCTAGACCTAAAAAGTAAAGACATATTGATATGAATAGATATGATGTCAAATTTAAAGAAAACTCAGCTTGGACACATAGATAATTCTGGTTTCAGAATTCTGAAAAAAGAACTGACACTCTTTATCACAGATCTATTGATGAGAATCACTATGTCTGTTGGTTCTCATATGACTGTTATACTTCCAGTGTAACAGGTTTTACTAGAAATGGAGGGAAAGTTACCTAGGCAAATGCAAGCCTATTAGTCCAGTCTTACTATTAAGCAAAGTTTTAGATTAAAATTAAGAGGGAGAAAAATACAGAATATTCAAAATGAGGATGAATGAAGAACAGAATAAACTCCATCATGAGTATTCCAAAGGCAGGCTATGCCAGGCAAGCCAAATCCAAATATTGCTCTTGGATAAGATTTTAATTTCTTTTAGCATAGGAAATGTGGTAAATCCTGAGCATATGAACTTTAGTAGATATTATCTTACTTGTAGAAATTTTACATAAAATGCTGAAAGTGCTGATTAGTATAAGAAGTGAGTGAAGAAATTAAGTGAGGGGAATAAATGGAAGAAGCTACCTGAAGTTTTTCTTAAGGATCAGTTTTGGGATTGATTGTGTTTTTCTTTAATGGTCTTGGAAGAAGAATTGGAAGTGCTGAAGGAATTTGCTGAAGATGGGTTTGCTGAAGAGGCTTGATCAATAAATAAGAGGATTGAATGTCATAGGAAGAACTGGATGATCTCGAGGGTGGGAGGAATAGAAAAAAAATGGAAATTTAACAACACAGAAAGGAAAGTCATGCATTAGGGGACAAATAAACACTTCTGTTACAATCTCAGAATTTTTCTTTAAGAAATGACTAAGAAATAGCTGTATCAGCTGATCCTCTCTGAGACGTGAGAATACTTCCCAGTTTCTGAAACCTTCTGCGTGCCATAGAATACATTGCAATCACAAGTCAAGACATTGTTTACATAAAGCAACTAGGAAAGATAAAAGTACACATCTAGGCCATACCAAACAAGTTATTTCCTGTAATGCTAAATGAATAATAATGACATCGTGTAAGTTATAAATGCAGTCTCCATAATAATATATATAATTCTGATTGCATTTGTTATAAAAGTAATTTGAACTGTTGTAGGTCCAGAGAAGGAATACTCTTTGATCAGAATGAAAAATGTTCGAGTGGAGATAAAATCATCTTAACGTGCTTAATTTAGCGATTTAAAATTTGAAAGGGGATATAATGGGTGTCTTTAAATATGCATGGGATAATCTCCAGTGACAAAGAATTCCTATTTAGGGTAAAAAACCTTGTTGATACAAGGATGTTTCAGTATATATTGGTTTGGAATACATTTATACAGGAAATGAAAAGAAAGCTTCTAAACAATGGAGGTGAAAATAACCCACTACTAGATGTAGAAAGGACAAAACAGGTTACATTAAAATGCAGATTGCCTTTTGGCCAGCAGAGATTTCTTCCCTTAACTGGCATATAACTGGATTTAAAGACACAAGAGATTCCTTCTGGTCCCCTATATTCCTGCCTAGAAAAGAAAAAATATGACTGCCACGGAAGAAGAGAAGTAAGATTAAGTAAACCAGTTCTACGTGTTTTGGAGCTGCTTTTATTAAAACTGTTCTCTCTCTGCAGTTTCCTCTTTTACTACGCATATATACAGCAAATAATCAAACTTAGTAAGAGTCTTCAATAGTCTTCTGTACTCATTTGCAGGGCAGGATGGAAAAAAAACCCGATATATTTTATTTCTTAGAAGTTATAGTCAAGAGGAAGTGAATTTAGTTTGCGCTGAAAAGTTAATTCAAAAAATTCCCAAGCTTGTAAGGCTAAACTCTGCAACCCTAATAATGGTTTTGTTTTCATAGAATCATACATTTATTAAGGTTGGAAAAGAACTTTAAGATCATCCAGTCCAACCACAAACCCAACACCACCATGCCCACTAAACCATGTCCCTAAGACTCTCATCTACACATCTTTTAAATACTTCCAGGGATGGTGACTCTACCACTTCCCTGGGCAGCCTGTTCCAAGGTTTGACCACTCTTTCAGTAAAGAAATTTTCCCTAATGTCCAATCCAAATCTCCCTTGGCACAACTTGAGGCCATTTCCTCTCGTCCTATCGCCAGTTACTTGGCAGAAGAGACCAACCCCCACCTCACTACAACCTCCTTTTAGGTAGTTGGAGAGCATGATAAGGTCTCCCCTCAGCCTCCTCTTCTCCAGGCTAAACAGCCCCAGTTCCCTCAGCCGCTCCTCATAAGACTTGTGCTACAGACCCTTCACTAGCTTCGTTGCCCTTCTCTGGACAAATTCCAGAACGTCAATGTCCTTCTTGTAGTGAGGGGCCCAAAACTGAACACAGTATTCGAGGTGCGGCCTTACCAATGCCGAGTACAAGGGCATGATCACTTCCTTACTCCTCATGTTCAGGCAGCTGTCAGCCAGCAC
>NW_009189592.1:0-25076 GCF_000690835.1 Fulmarus glacialis
CTCTCCATTCCAAAGTGTCCACTTCCCCAACTCAGTTTGGGGAATATTCATTACAGTTAAGGATCCCAGCCTTATTGTGATCCAGGTTGCAGTGGCAACTCACTGAGCTCTTTCTTGCCTCTTCCTTCTTCCACACACTACCTACTGCTCGCTGTGCTTCACTGGCACTTGCCTTGTTCCACAAGCTGATTTACAAATGGTACAAAACACCTGTTCATAAAAACAAACTGGAACATTGAATAAAATCAGCCTGGAGGGTTGAGGAGGGTTTCACGAGCAAATCCTGACACAAGAAGTGGGGACAGAACTGCATAATGGATGGAGACAGGTGGAACTCAATGACTGACACAAATCTCAATCTAAACAGATCCAAAGAGATTGGACAATATGCCATAACCCAGAGTCTGTGACTCTTCCTTTTCTTCAAAGGGAGTCTTTAACTTCATTTATATTGGAAATTGCTTATGTATCTGCTTGAAATGACAAAGGTCCATGTTAGTTTTAATTAAACACTTTTGACAAAGAGATGGTTATCACCTGGAACAAATTTTTCAACTCTGGAGAGGGGGTGGTAACTAAACAGCAAAACCAAACAACAAATTAGCTGGTGGGATAGTTTGGATTAGGATGAAAACACGTGAAATGGATCAGGACCACTTGATGACTGTGTACGGATGTTAAAAAAGAAATGGTCTTTAAACACCAATTTGAGTAGTAAGAAAGCAAGGTATCTTTTTTCCTTGTACAGGTATACGCTGGAGGACAAAAGAGAAGAGATCAGGAGCAGAAGGAAAAGTTTAAAAAAATTTCCTAGTATAAAAGGCATGCTCTGTTTTGCTGGAAAAGCTGCATGAATCCTAGATGCAGCTGGTTCATTCTGACATGTGCTTAAGGAGTAGTCCATAGCCGTGGATAAAATGAGGTATGAATGAGCAAGCGGGTACTTCTTATTTTGCCTATTTCTGTTTCTTTTTTTACTAGCTATTCCTTCTGTGTGTAAACCCACAAGGCTTCTTCAGATCTGAGAAAGCATAAACCACTGGAAAATTGTAGAGTCCATATAGGTCTTTAGAGTGCAGTGTAATTCAAGCAAAATTTTTTTTTTTGCAGAAGCACGGTGCTTCTAGAAAGCATGTCAGAAAGTCTAAGGCAAAAAAGACTGCTGCAGCTCATGGCCTAGGCAGCACTCAGGACTAATGGGGGGGGAAAACTATACCATATGGTAGCCCAACAAAGATCTCCTGGATGACTTAATCAAGGGCTCAGTCAGAAAGACCAGCCTATGTCTTAAAATAGTTGTTTTACGTGTGTTTTACACATGAAAGTAGCATAGAACAAAATAAATGTGAATTACATTAGAAGGAGCCACAAACAAGGAAAAAAGGAAGAAAAAGGAGTGACAGAAAAGAAGAACCACGAAAACATCAAGGACATAGAGAAATCCAAGGGATCAAAAAAGAAGAGTTTTGTGAGACACAGTGAAAGATTGAGAGAAGTGTGGAGGACGCAGCAAGCAAAGAAGAAAAAGTGTCTATGACCAACCAAAACTGCTCTCTGATGGCAACAGCATCCCCTGTAATCTCCCAAAGGTTTAGCTTGACCCAGTCCTGCATGTCAGCCTGCTCTGTGGGCTACTAGGCAGAAGGCAGCTGCCATCCTCTATTACATGTTCCAGTTAGCAATGGAGTCTCCCAGGTTCTCTATTTCTGTATAGGAGGACAAGACCTGAATTTAGGTTGTGAAGCACTTACGTGAGTACAGGTTGTTGTTTGCTTTTCTGCTTACAGCCTGTGCTGTAGTTTGTAATTGTGCATCACTACAGTTTGGTTCTGAATGAAACGGGTATTATTTATGCTGAAGTAACGTAGAATAGCACCATGCCCATGCTTGCTGCTTTTGCTGGATCAAACTACTTCTGTCCACTCTTTGCATTGATTACTAATTCTAAATAAAACTTTACTTTCAGTTCCTATATTTGGCTGCACTTCCTATAAGTTCCTAGACCCTTTATCCACTGTTCTTCATGTCCTCAGAACAACTATTGGGCAAAAGAGAGCTCAGGAGAGAAAAGAGACTAAAAATGTTATGAACATACTGACTGCCTAAGGACATTTGTTTGGATCTCTATCCTTTGTTAAGCCAGCAATTCCCTTGAAATATTCAGCAGCATCACTGTCTTTGGTGAGAACTGGCCAATGGATGAAAAAGTTTTTTTGAGGGGAAGGAAAGCATATCGTAGGCATTATTTTGTTAGAGAATCACCTTAAAAATCCTTATTAAATTGATCCCTTTAACAGTATTCAGAAATGATTGCTGACTGTGTGAAACAAGAAATGGACTGATGCAAAATACTTCAAAACCAGTGCTATAACCATTGATTGTTCATGACTTGTACGGTGATGATAGAGTGCTTTCATCCATCCACACACCAGATTCGCACTCTGTTTTGTTACATAACATTTTTTTCATTTAATTCCTGACACCACTGAGTTACAGCTGACCTCAAGATAAAGGATATGGAACAGATTTCAAACACTGCAAAGGAGCACTTGTACCCAAATTTCTGGGTCAACTCTTTATACAGAGGGCCATTGGAAGGATTTACATTTCCTCACCTCTAGAAACTATACGTTTATATAACTGAGACCTTGGCTCAAGTCCACCCCTGCATCTGCCATCTAACACAGGCAGTAAACTGTCCCCATGCTGTATACTTTTACTTTCAAAACATCCCTTCTGGGTAGAAATAATATCACACACATACCTTTTCTTTCAATTATAAAAGTGGTGTTTTCCCTTGATCGGTAAGACTTTATAACTGAGGCAAATGATTACAGCTCACACCATTTTATTGCTCCAAAGCAAAAGAGAAAAGCAAGGTATAACCAGAGTTAAATGCCAGAATGCTAAATCAGGACGGAAAATAAATCAAACAGGAAGCTGAAGCCGCCTTCTTGCCTTTTATTTCATAACTAGGCTGCCACATTAAATATCATTGTGGAATAAACAGTGCAAAATAGCCTTTTCCTATTTTACACTCTATTGTTGAAACCAGTTAAGATACACAGGAGAGAATGCAAGGCTCCTGCCAACACTTTCATCAGGGAAGCCGCCATGTCACTATCACTTCACCATGGACATTATGGCTGTGCGCTTACACTGCAATGAGTTTATTAATCAACACAATTAAAAACAGGTTCCAATTACAGCTTTAATACAAAACAATACAAGTGCAAAGTATTGTTATTATCCTTCCATCTGCTGCACACATTAGCAAGCCAAGCCCCATAATTCACAACGACATAATGTTTCAGGAAGTCAAAGCAAGTTGCAATCCGTGATGCTTTTCTGGGTCAGATACAGCTTATAGTGTCCTTTACATCCTGCAATAGTTCAGTGATACTTGTTCAGGAGTTCCCTGCATTGCCTGTGCAGTTTAGTGAGATACTTAGATCAGGATTCAGAGAGGTTCTTCAAGGGGAAATGAACTTTTCTCTTAATCACAAAATCTCCTATCTGTCTTGGAAATTATTTATATCGTCCTCAAATCTACACTACCCGAGCAATGGAGAGAAAGAATAGATAGGTCTGGCTTCTGCAAGTTTGAAAGGTGCTTTTGGAAGAAGGAAATGGAGATAGAAATGGTTAGCAACTAGAATAATTTGAAAAGCAATGGAAGGCTGCTGCTCCTTGAGATAAGAAGGGAGATCTCCTCCTGCTTTTGGCACTGGGGCTTAATGTTTTCCTTTACTCAGATTTTTAATATGTTCTGCTCAGTTCTAGTGCCTGAAGAGCAAAATGCCTGGATTGTGCTTAAAAAGAATCAGGCCCACTGATTCTTAAGGAAAACAAGATGTTTCATGTTCCAATACAAACTATCAATATAGCAGAGCTCAGTTGGAGATCCTGTGTATAACTGGCTTGTAAACAGAAAAAAACCTACAGAAACCCTCCTCACTTTTAAAACAAGAACAATGCAATAAAAAGGGCTTCTCTTATCCTGGATGGGGTAAGAGAAGCAAACCCAGATGGGGTAAGAGAGGCAGTAATGAGCGGAAAGACTATATCATATGCACATGGCAAATTAGTCATTAGGAGAGGCATTCTCGTGATTCTTCCTGACTTTCCTTTCAATTCAAAGCGAAGTAAAATGCTATGATTGGAAGAGTGAAGCTTGGTAAAGATGTAGATGCTGAACAGCTCCAGTTACTGTGTTGGATTTAACCTCTTTGAAAGGGAAGGGATGTAACTACCATCCAACACTTAAATTAGTTATAAAAAGCCACCAAAAATGGCATGTTTTGGAGCACAGAAATCGTGTTCATAAGCTCACAGAAGTTATCCTTAAATTCTCTCTCTAGAACAGGTGAAAAGTCGAACGGAAGGTAAATATTATCCTCAAATATTTTATTCATTTCCTCCTGTCATCTATTCTGCCTATAAAACGTACCTCTGCCTGGATGTTCTTTGACCTGAACATGTCTAATATTTTAAAAGGAGCATTCAAAACAGACAGCATGGCTTTGTAGTCTCAGTCTTTCCCACAGAGGATATTATGCCAATTAAAGATCTGATTTGTTAACGCAAACTGCATTGGCCCTGTTGCAGGTAATCTGGGATAAAGTTAGAAGATAGAAAGTTTGGAAAGGCTTAGCCTGCTTTTTGCCTTTCAGCCAGCTGAAGCAATTTCTGTTTGCTATGTATATATTTATTATTCGTACACCATGCACTGCTGTATCAGGACCATTCCATTGGCACTATTCTGTGACGTCTTATTTCTGTAACACAAATTACACAAGCACTTTTCCTGCTCCACAAACCTTCCGCTCCTCATCAAACAATGTCACAAGATCTACAGACAAACTGTAGATCTACAACAGTTCACACTTACTTTTGAACAAACCAATTGCAACAACCACTTCACAACCTTGGCATAAATCTTTCTCCTAATAAGTCCAATTTTAAAATTAAAAAACTAAATCAGACACTAGATTATAAATATTTTCAGATCTATTTCTGCTTACGAGCCTGGAGGGAATAGAATAAAAGACATATTTTCAAAAGTGTGTGCATGTATTTGCAAACAATATTCAAAATATTTGCACTCCCATACTAGGATACGGTGTGTTATCACAGCATACCAAAAGCAGAGGAGCAAATTGAGGTTCACCTTTGCAAATTAGTCGCATAATTTAATCCTTCTGGATGATCTTTTCATGTACTCTTTAGATATAACAAAAAAGCTAACATTGCTAATGTTCTGTATATTCAAAGTTTCTGAGATGCTCAATAGAGGAATTCCAAAGAGGTGTGCAAGTAGAAGCTAACTACAGAAGAAAACAGCAAGCAGGCAAGAAAAGGAAAAGAGAAATGGAGTAGCCAGTTTTGCTCTGGCCCTGATACAGCCACACGAATACTCTCAAACTCTTTTCTTCATGAGGATTCACATTCTCACTTTCAAAAGTGAGCTTCTAGTTCCACTCCCTGTTGATTCATTTATGTTCAACACTCAGTATAGGTATTTCTTCCACTTCTCCATTATTTAGATGTCTCTATTTCTGTGTAGCCCTTCATTCTAAATAACCTATCTCTCGCCCTAACTTCCCTTAAAATTCTTAGAAGGATTCCCACTCTGACCTTTACCACCTCAGTGTATGTTTTTTGTGCCAGCAACCTATAATCCCTTCTCAATATCTAAATGCCACCCTTCTCAATATGTAAATGCCACCACCGAGCAAGGATTCTTCATATTAAGCTCAAATCACAGGGCTGAATCCTGCAAACCCTTCACATGCATAGTCCCTACTCAGAGGTCTCCCTTATGTGTAAGGTTTGCAAGATCAGGTTTCCAGTTTGAATGTAATGCTCTTCCACTGAAAGCAGTTGGATTTGCATTTCTATCCTTGCCCTGCCTCATTGACATTTCCAACCCCGTTTCTTTGTATGCAAAGGATAGAGCTATTGAAAAAAGAGTGCTTTTTTCCCCATGAAAAGGTATTTGCAGTGCCACACAGAGATGTATTCTGACTTATCTGATTTGAAATTTCACTAAGATTTTTATTTGCATGAGACTAGGGCATAACTCAATATGACCCTACTGGGGTATCATTCTGAATTTACAGAATGATCTGTAAAGAATCTGCAGCCACTGTGGGGGAAGGGTTGAATCAGTGTCATCCACCTAATTAAACAAATGGAATTTAAATGTTCCTTTCCACAGAAAAGGGTGAAATGCATTCATTTCAAATATCAGCAACAGCAAAGACACCACACAGTTTTGAAACAATGATAGTATTTTTGTATTTTAATTAAAAGGACATTTGTCATATGCAATGCAATATAATCAAGTCAAGGAAAAAATATTTATGATCAACTAATGCTATCAACTGTCAGATAACTGTTTCTTAAAATCAAATAAAGGCATGGTAGTGAGAGCTCTATGGTAAGCAGTGTAAGTACAGTGCAGACAGCATACTTGTCTTCCTTAGCCTCACCATCCTTCCAGCTATTCAGCCAATTCCAGAAAGACATATAAGGCTACCGGGCCATTTCCCAAAATCTTTCTTTCCCATGTTGGAAAGATTTTGCAATGCTGGACCCTAAAATGGCAACTTTATGATTTATAGAAAAGCTTGTACCAATTGATTGTACCACTCAAAATTGTGTAACCTTCTAAACAGTATCCAAAATAACTTCTTCGGCTTCCACAAATGAGGACAGAGGGGAAAGTGAAAAGAACGCCTCCTCTGCTGATACTGACCAATCACCCCACGGAAAAGATTACTGTGCAGGCAAAATACCAGATCAGCTATATAAAAAGGCAAGAAGTTTGAGAAACATTGATGAGTTTGGGAAGAGTAGAATGTAGAAGCTAAGTGACATATAAAAAGCAAAATTCAGGCTCCACTGAATCAAAAAACCAGAAGTTTAAAAGAAAGAGGAAAAACAAAGCATAGGAAGGAAAAGTGAGGGTTTTTTCAGGACAAAGAAACAAGCATCAAAAATTAAATGCAGAGAATAAAGAGGAATACAGGTGAAAGAAAGAACTGAGAGGGAATGCTTCAAGGTGAGAGGAAGGAGAAAGACAAAATAAGAACAAGAGGAGAGACTGCCAGGTGGAGCAAAGGGAAAGGTTCCTGAGTGAAAGCAATGACTTTTTTTTCCATCCTTTAAAAAGCTTGACAATTTCTTTGGCAGAAAATGCTTGGCAGAGGAGATAGGAACGGAGCAGGAGGTTTTAGAGGAAATTCAGAAATAGCAAAGAATTGAAGGGAGAAAGGTCATGCTAGTTTAAGAGAAAAGAAAAATAAAAATATTGGTCAAGGGACAGAGAAATGGGTAAGAAAAGAGAAAATCTTTTGTGGAATTGAAAACTCCATGATGCTTACAGTATTTTTATTCAGCAAGGCGTGGTGACACTAAAGTAGGGCAAAATCAATGAAAGATGGAATAGTAAAAAAATGCAAAGAAGGATACCTTTTAAAAGGACCCCAAGGAAGCAAAAGGAAAAAGGAACAGTGAAGGAGAGAAGATCAGGCAGGAGAGCTAAGAACAGCTAACAAAATGAATGAGAACAAGTTAAGAAGCTCAGAAGAAAGTAATTCAGTGAAAGGCTGCAGTAGGCAGAAATCACAGTGCCTGGCTAAGAGCATCGGTCTGTACAGGCGTTGACCCCAAAAGACTGCAAGCGAGGGTAGGTGGGACACCATGGAGTGACAAGGACCTTCACTGTGGAAGCCATGGTTCTCTCAGCCTGACTGGAGAACTGAGGAGAGAGGGAGAGCCAGGATTACTGAAGGAATAGGAAGGAGAATCAAAAAATGGTAGATGAGGGCAACAGAGGCAGGTGAGGTTAGAGGAAGGAAGAATCAGATATGACAGGTCCCATCTGCATTGATATGTCATGTTACTGCTTGGGTAACTTGCAGTAGTATTGTGAAATGTGGGGAAAAAAAGAAACTAAATTTGGCTTTACCCATTCCTCCTAAAAAAATCCCAAAACACTGAACAGCTTCCAGTAATCAAAGTCTATCTCAGCTATAAACCAAATTCACATTTCAGATTTAAATAGAAACCCAAAGTTATCTGGAATTATGTTTTGCTTTATGGCTTTAAACATTTATGGATTAAATGAAGTAGCTCTTTAAAAAATAGTACACACTCACATACATACATTGTAAGGATGATTTGTTCTCTTTGAAATACTGCTCCTGGAAAGATATGAAAACATCTGATGAAACCTGTAAGGCATTTATCACCCTTGTTTGTTGGACTGTATATATATCTCAAGCACATCTTAAAAAGGAATTGTATGGTAACTGAAAGTGATGGTTGTTGCAAGAGATTTGACACTACACATCACATCCTAGTACAGAAGAAATTTCTGAAGCAGAGTTTTCAAAGCAACGCTAAAAGAAAGATCTTGCAGCTCATAAGGAGACTACAACTGTTCATTATAATGACAGATATTTGAAATTTACTATTCAGATTTTTAAGATGATAAAATAGGATATCACAAATGCATGATACGCATTTAATCGTTAAATCTCATTCCTTTTGTGGCTCAGAAAGCAACTAGCATACAATCAGTACACAACTTTTTCATTAAACAGAGAATTTTTTGGGCATATTAAGAATTCAGCTGTGGCTTGTCACACATTCTGCATAAAGAGATGCACTAAATGTCCTATGAAAAGCACAGTTTCTTCCCTTCTTTATTCTGGGGCAGAAATAAAGGACGCAAGCAGCAATTTGATCCTCAGTCACAAGCGGCCAGAGGTAAACCTTTCTGTATCACAACTCCAGCACCACCAGATGCCTTCCATCTGCAGTGAGGCATGTCCAGAGTAACTCCTGCATGGAGGGTCTGTGTTTACTAACCACTAGCCACTTGTTCCTTTCAGAATTTCTGAAAGAAAACGAGAAGGAAAACTGCCTGGTCTTTGAGCATAGCTGCTTTTCAATGCAGTCAGTATTTTCTTTTTTTTTCCTCCAGGAAAGGATACCATTTTGTTTTGTAACTGTGGCATGGTTTTGCTGGACAGTTCCACTATGGAAGAAACTGGCAAGATCAGCAGGAGAGGCTCTGACATATCCTTGACCCGTTGTACTTCTGCTTAATGCTGTGAATTACCTTGCAAAACTCCAGGGAGGCTGCAGTCCTGGGTGGAGCCTTGCTCCACCCTAGTAGTTTCAATTCTCATTCTGTACATGGCTGCTGGCTGATTAGTGATTGGGTGGAAGCACCAAAAAGCCTCACTCTTTTTGGTGTTAGTTTATAAACAATAACTATTAAAGGAAAACACAAACTCAGTTTCTGAGAGGCTTCTGAAGAGAGAGAAAAATGGTATCTAAAACAGATGTGAGGGTCATTCACAAAGAAATTTGAATCAAATAGTGCTGTATTATTTGAGCTTTTCCTTATTAGATTTGGGTTTGATCCTGCAAAGTACTGAATGCCTACGCTCCTCCGGGAAGTCTGAGACAGCTGTCAGCATTGAGCGTCATACAGCCATATTTGTAACTTAAAGATCTCCCTGGGTCATTCATAAAGGCTAAAAGTGGCATTTTGGGGAAGGGAACTGGTGCTTTATCTCCTTCCTCAGACCTATTGAACTTTTGGAAAAGATAAACTGAAATAACTCAGTAAGAGTTTTCCCACAGTAAAGAATGAAGAAAGACTTGGTTCTTTAGAGGCAATAGCCACACCATAAAAAATTCCAATTCATAGATGAGATTTACATTTCAAGCACTTTGAATACTTCTTCAAAATGTGATGGCCTTTGGCAGACAGCTGTGCTATTATTACTGTCAGAGCTAAGTTGATCTGTATTGTGTGATTTATGTTTCCTGGGACAAATACTTCGAAAAATTAAATCCCTATCTAGAGCCAGAGCATCATAATTTTGGGAATATTCAGTCCTGGGCTATTGTCTCAGTCTCTCCCCCAATCTCAGATATATCCAAAGTTACACAAATTCTCACTGATTACATTCTGTCAGTCTCTGTAAGAATGTAATGTATTGGAAAGCCACCTTATTCACTCAGTACTACTATCTGATCATCTAGACTGTCTGGTAGCATTCACACACACACACCCCTTTTTCCCTTTGTCATCAACCTTTTTTTTCATCTGAATAATAAAGTAATTAACAGACAAATGCCTGTAAAAGTATTTAAGGTAGAGAGACAACAAGGAAACAACCAATAATATTCCTGTCCCTAAGATAACAGATTTTATTTAGACAGCAGTGAGCTACCAAAAAAAAGCCCAACAAAAAGCCTTCATGACAGGAAACATGACATGACTGCCAAAGCATTTCTAACTAATTCGACATGTGAAAATCTGTTCCAAACTGCTGTGAAGGGTTGGTTCAAGACACGTCCTGATGAAGGCACAACAGCTGAAACATTAGCATGCCTAATCTGATATAGCTAGGCAAGCACAAACTTTTAACTGACACACGTAGACTGTGTCTGTGTTAAATGAGAGTGAATGGACTTTGATTTCCCTCTTCAGGTCTACTGGCAGTCCCACATGACTTTAAGGTAAGTGACTGGAAGAAAGTTAAAGATCACAACTTCAATGACCAACTTTCTCACATAACTCACTGAAAGAACTGAAACAATGGTTAAATCACAACTGTTACTGCCATTAAACTAAAAATTAATATTGTTGCTTCACTCTTAAAAGATTTTCTTTTTATCTCTACATCTATTTATGCACGGAACGTCTTGCCAGCAGAAGATACACACAGACAGAAGTAGAGAAGAGGTTCATTATTCCATAATCCCAGCTCCTATCTTTTTGCAACATCCTGGTTGGCGAATTTGCAGTAATCTTTCTCCTTGTGAGTTCAAGGAGATTCAGTGAGTTCAACGAGTTCAAGATCACCTTCTTCAATCCACAGGTATTTTGCCACCAAATTTTTGTGTACAACAGAAGAAAAAATTAGTAGTCTCCACTATGATCAGTTTTTCATTTTTTTTAATGAAACCAAAAAGCCAGAAAAAGAAATCCACCTGACAATCTTGAAACCTATACAGAGTTTCTAGAGGAGAATTAGAGAACGAACAATAAAACCCAAGAATGTACCCTTTATTTCTTAAGCACTCAAGATCTTAAACATGATCTGGAACAGGAGATAGCGGGGGGCCCTACATGGGTCAAGTAACATCTCTTATTAGAGACATCGTTGATCTGTGGTTTATCTTGTAAGCTCGGAGGGCAGGTATTTTGCATGACCTACTGTATCAGTTGTCAGTACCCCAATACAACTGCAAGAAGTGGAGAGCAGGCAGAGGATAGCATACGTGTGGTACAAACAGCAGCAGCCCATGGGACAGCGAAGCCTGCAGCATGCTGATGGGGAAAGGGTTGGTGTCACAAGGCCCTCTCCCTCCCAGCTGTGCATAGCTGGTGCACTAGCACCAACTCTAGCAGGTCTCTGGCCCTCCCGGAACTACGTGAGCTCACCAAGCCACAGTTGAGTTATTCAGGGTTCATTCTTCAAAATCTCACATCTCCCAGGCACAGGGAACATAAAATCTGCCATATCAAGTTGGACAAAAGGTTTTTCTAGCCTACTCATCCTGTCTTCACTGGTGGCCACATGTGGATGCCTAGGGAGAAAATACCTGAAATCAGATTAAGAGTACAATTCCAGTCCACTGATTTCTCATCTGCTTTTAAGGACACAGTGAGGCAATATTCATTTATCCTCCATCATTTCAGCTAAGCTAATGGGTTTGCTTTTAATTCTCCCATTTCTCCTCCCCAGAACCTGCATAAATAAACTTTTCTATCACACAAAATGAAAAATTCCCAACAATATACTATTTTTAAGGAGGCCATATGTAGCTATTCATGTCCACCGAAAAATCAGTGAAGTACCCAGCATAATTGCACACATGCAGCATCTGTCTCCTCAAAGAAAACAAAAGGAGAAACAAAACAGAAGTGGCCTGTCAAGCAAAGCGATGGACCAAGTAGCTACCCATGATTCTCATTGCAGCTGCTTGTCACTGCCATCACTACAAAGCCGACTCCAGCCAGGCATGCTGAGGAAAGGGAAGTTCCTGCAGCAAATTCAGTCTACATAGGAAAAAGTAGAGCTCAAGCAATTTAGAAAATGTTTCTGCCTTTTTCTAGCATGCCTTGTATCACAGCTTGGTCTTATTTTGGTAAACTAACCTGCTTACTCTCTGTCCCCTTCCACTGCCTCCTGCCTTCTCTTAAGACTGCAAGTTCTTTAGAAAATTATGGATGACACCTGCGGTGATCATTCAAGGGCTTAGGGTTCTTGCAAAGGATCTGCTTTATTTTCTATTTGGTTTTAATTGGCTGTGCATAATAACAAAAAGGGCTTCACAGCCCCCTGCCCATAATCTCTGCTTGGGAACCTCAGCCCTTAAAGGCACAGTCCACACTGCCACAGCGTTCTCTTGAAGCTAAGAGAGTAACATTTAAAAACGTACACAATAAACAGACAGATTTACATCAACCCCATAAACACACAAACTGTTCTCTACATATAGACACACAAATAGTTTATAGTTGCGTACTGTAGTCAGTTATGTTTACGGTATGGTACAGGCACTTACTTAACACCATCTGTGCATTGGCTTATCTGAGAGAAACCTATCTGTGAGAAACAGAGACCAGTTTAAGATGAGCATGTTAATTACTGGCGACCGAAAGGTGCCAATTAAGTCTCTCTGAGCTTCTTTTCCTCTCTCTCTGTCCCTAGCTGAGATAGGTGCTTTAACTCAGTTACGTAGTTTAAATCAGCATAAGCCAATCATAAAGCCCCCAAATTGGTCCTGACAGCACAAGCTCTTGTGTGGCCATGCAGTGAAATGGACTGGGAAACTGATTCAGGTTAAAATTAACTCAGCAAAGTAGGGGAGAAAAAGAAAGTACAGCTTTAACACTTTAGGAGGAGGAAGAGGGGAAGAACCAAGTAGTCCTGGTGAGAAGAGAGCACACGCTTTTTTTGCAACAGTGCCAATTCATGTTCGCTTACATTATTTGTGGAATTAAGATATCAAAGGATGCTGTTTCATGTCATATTAAATCCAACCTGACCGTGGGATGCCACCAAATAGGGTAGCCCTGTATTCTTCATATATGTCCCTCCCTTGTCTCATGCTGGATCTCGTGAGTGTGTGGCCATGGCATACATCAGGTCATCTTTAGTGGTCCCATTTTCTCCTCAGTTTGCACACTGTAGACATGCAGTGTCAAAGCTGGTGCAAGGATGGTGGGAAGGTGAAGGTAGTGTGGAGTGGGAGGAAGGGCACTCAGTGTCAGCCTGCCGTTAAATCTGATTAAGGATACAGTAAAATTGCACCCAAAGGCCACAGAAGCAACAGAAGAGTGTCTTACTCAAAAGCTTTTTTCTCCCACTTACTCATGCTGATCTGACAAGCTTTGAGGGAATATTTTGTCACAAGTACACTGGCTATCAGAATTTGGGACTCACATCACACCCAGCTTTTCCAGGAAAGGTTCACTTCTGGTTAAATCATTCAAAGACAAAACCACAGTTATTATTTGTTTTGGTTTGCTTTGTTTCGTTTTCTGGAGTATAACTGGCAGAACTATTCATCCACTGAACTTAAAAGCCTACCCTTTCATTGACTTCAGTTCCCCGAAATGTAGACAGGAACCACAGAGCTTCCCTAAAAAGTTAGCAATACTTCTGGGGGCACGTATCTGTGCAAAGTTTGGGGTCCTCACCCTCTGACACGTATTGCCTGTCTGGGCAAACTCACAAATATGGTGTGTCTCCTCTTCCAAAAGGGAAGAAAGAGGCACCCACCTACCTAGTGGTAATATATTACATTCTGTTTCCTACTTATTTATTCCTTGGTGAATGAGATCTATACAGAAGTGAAGGAGATGCATCTTTTTTCCTACCCTCTCCTCTTGGCCCTGTGATTCCTGAGCCATGCCTTCAGGAGAAAAAGGATGGATTAGGGCACATTTGCTGGATCCAAAATGTTGTAGACTCACAAGAAAAAATAGTTCAGCTAGTACAAATTCACTCTGTGGATCCACTTTGTTCAAAAAAAAAGTATTTTAAAGGGTAACTTTGTCCTGGCAGATTTTCTGCCAGGTCACATATCACCTGTCCTCCTGCAGTGAGCATGAAGCCAGAATAAATAGCGTACCATGTGTTCTAGCTAATTTGACAGAAATGCAGTCATACACTCACGCCTGAAATGCAGTCATACACTCAGGCCTGATCCAGTCCAAATCTGTAATGAGAGGTGATCTGGTGGTGTACAGCTCTGGTATTCCTGAACACAGAGTCATAGCCCCGGCACAATAAAACTAACTAAATCCTCTTATAATCCTCTACCTAAAGTTGCAGTGGATTTCTAGTGGCATGAATCACGCAGCATGGATTGTTTTCTTTTTTCTCAGTTCTGAGCAGAATGTTCCGTAAGAGGTCCTCAACTCCTTCCTCAGTGGTTCTGGGGTCTTGAATCTACTGACGAGCTCCAGGGCTCAGCACAGAGTACCGCAGCAAATTCCTGCCTATCCAAACATTTCATTCTCCTGTGCCTGCAGTGAGGAGAAGCTTAGCAGTGGGAACCTACAGTTTAATTGTTTACTTCCAGAGGTACTGGCTTTTCTTCAGTGTAAACAAAACTGCTTTTTGTGTAATTTGTTGCCAGAAACAATGTCCAAAGTAATTTAATAGATGCTCTAATTGCTTTCAAATTAATAGTCCAATCATTTCCCATGTTGCTCAACACTCACAGAGAAAATCCTCTGAATTAATGGTGCTGTTGTTACTCTCTGTGTCTGTGGTGTGCTCCATATGCATACACTCCAGGGCTAATGCAAATGCTTGCCGAGCCACAGCTCATACAGCCCCATGCTGCTCTGCTGGACTCTAAATATGCAGTACATGCAGTCCTCTGTGTTTCTTTAAATCTCTTTTGTGTAACAATTTTTATGTTCTCCACTTTGCTGGAATATTGACTACCTTCCATAAATTTTCATCAGGATATGGGGAAATCTCTTCTTTTACAAATTCCAGGTATCTTCCTAAAGTCTTGCCAGCAGTCTGGAGTGCTTGAAATCTGGCCTCCTCAGGGGACTCAGAACCCAAAATTTCAAAATATATTCTTTCTGAGTCTGCCTTACAAGGAGAAATTGTGAACTCTCCTGTTATTTTATCTCCTGTCCGATGCTTTTGTTTAAAGTCGTGCCATTCATATATTCATATATTTTTTCAACTTCCCATGGAGTGTATCATTCTTCAGATAGAATTAAGTTTTCTCGGTATTCTCTTCTGCCTGAAGAAATGGTTAAATTCAGAATTATTACACCCATCTGTTGCCAGAGATAATGGGAATTTTAGTCTTCTTCTTTGCTGCTTCCTTTATTTGCAATGTAATCAAAATTAAATAGAGTAAAGTACAGCTTAAATTTTCTTTGGTTATCCCCTTTACTCTCAGAGAATTTAAGGTGTGAGGGGCTTCTAAAGTTCCTTCCTTCCACTCAGCTCTTTTCCCAGAATTGTTTTCTTTGTGGTACATTCAGGTTTCAGTCTTCCCCAGAGGCAGAAGTTTTTGCAGAACATCTGTTTTATTTGGTGCCCAGATTCAACTTAAAGTGCCAAACAAAGGCAGAGGAACTCTCCATCAGCAGGGGCCAGACAGAAGCAGCCACATCCAGCAAAAGAGAAGAATGGCAAATGTCATCAGCAGGACCTCGAAGGTGGGGTAGGGTTGAGCTTTACCCTGCCTCAGCCTCTGAAGGCTGCAGTTTATGGAGCTTCCATATGGAGGCTGCAATGAATGAAACAGCTGCAACCTCATTCTTGAAGCTGGTCTCTCTGCCTGTCTTCCACAGCTGCTCATTTATTCTGGAGAACTGAGGAAAGATGCCATAAGCAAGGAGAGAGTGCCCAACACCAATATAAAGCTCTCAGCCTCAGAGGTCAGACTGCCATTAGGGCACTGATTAGTACCCACAGTGGGCGAGGAAGGCTAATAGATATCACACAGTATAAAATAGTAACAGAGGGAAACAATACCTAGTAATAGCCAGCCTATTCCACATTTGGTCTTACAATAATATGACTCTGTATCAGTACCCACTATCGAAAGCCATCCTGCTCAATAATTCCGAGTACCCATGCTCCCCTGACCATGAGAAAAAAGAGAAGATATCCTTTCCAAAGAATACTGTTTCTGTGAGAAAGTACTACACAGGCGCCAAGATGTACCCTATAGACAGAGAGGGAGCAGGAGGTAAAGGATGTGAAAAGGGACCTGATGACAGGCATGGAACAAGGCAAAATCAGTTGACATTTTGAACACGATCGCGTTCTAATATATAGTCAGCAAAACTGGACAGGAAATGTCATGAGTACAGGCTTTCTTATGCCATTTACAGTACTTCCCGCTTCCAGGCAGGCCAGGTATTTCACCAGAACAGGCTCTTTAGCTTTCTACCGTGGAAAGAACAGGAAGTACAAAAATGCCCAAAAATACACAGATTAAAAATAATTAGCAGAGTGTTTTCAACCTTTTAAAGAGGGCTGCTCCCACTGCATCCTGGGTATGCTGAGTTTATTTCATCTTGTTTTCCTTTACTTTACCCATCTTCATAAAAGATGGTCCCAAAGCCCAAAGCTCACATGTAGATCTTAACTTTCCTAACTTTGGGTATGTCTGAATCTAAGGGTTTGGTTCAGGCTGGGTAGAAATAACCTCTGGTCTGAATCTTACTTGTATTTCAAAGTCTGAGGTGCCTGGAACTAGGCTTAGAGGCATCTCAGTCCAAGGTGCACATATAGAATGAGCAGAAGACTTTAGAATTTTAGAATGAGCCCAAACCCCAGGAAAAAACACTTTACATGATGCAACAGTGTACTGGCTCTGGCTGGGATGGAGTTAAATTTCTTCACAGCAGCCAGCATGGTGCTGTGCTTTGGATGTGTGACAAAACACTGCTGACAACTCACCTGTGTTGTAGCTGCTGCTGAACTCTGCTTGCACAGCGTCAAGGCCTTCTCTGCCCTCTTTCTCACTCTGCCCCCGACGAGCAAGGAGGCTGGGGATGGGCAAGAGGCTGGGAGGGGACACAGCTGGGACAGCCGACCCCAACTGACCAAAAGGATGTCCCATGCCATATAACATCATGTTCAGCAATAAAGACTTGGGGGGGAGTCTTTCCAAAGTAGCCGTTGCTCAGAGACTGGCTGGGCATCAGCCTGCTTGTGGGAGGTGGTGAGTGATTGCCTTTGCATCACTTGTTTTTTGGGGCTTTTTTCTTCTTTTTTTCCCCTTCACCTATTAAACTGCCTTTATCTTGACCCGTGAGGTTTTTCTCACATTTGCTCTTCCAATCCTCTCCCCCATCCCAATGAGGAAAGCTTCCAAGCCCCGCCCTCACCCCAATGAGGAACGAGTGAACGAGCAGCTGGTGGGTGCTTAATTCCTGGCCAAGGTCAACCCACCACAAAGAGGAAAGCATATAATTTTTCAAAGAGAAGAAAGGAAAATAAAATTATTTCTGTGCTAATTCTATCGAATTGAAGTAGGAATGAAATAGGAAAAACGCTCTCCATTTTTCAAGCCAGGGTATGTTCAGGGGCCATACTCCATGGCCACACTTAAGCACGTAACAAACATTTGTCTCAGGTGTCACTTCTTTATTACTAGGCACTGGATTTGGATAGCCTGATTAGGTTTCCACTCTGTAAAACTGGGCTTCCTAAATATGAACGGTAGTTTCATCGCTGCTCACGTCTCAAGAAAAAATTTTAAAAGAAGCCGATAAATCTTTTGCTCTTCTATAGCAAATGCACTATCCAGACACTAAGTAAGTTTCACAACACAAGAATGAAACAGGTAAGTCTGGTTTATTGTCTCATTTTAAAGATAAGGATATCAAGAAAGAGTCATGGAGCCATCTGTGCAAGGCTACAGAGATTTAGTGTCAGAGTGAGGGCTGGCTGGCTTTCCTTTCTCTAAACCCTGCCTTCAGGTCTGTGGATGACATTCTGCTTCTGCCAATAGTTCATGTAGTTTTACTTCTTTGTTTCTTTGGGAATCCTGAGATAGCAGAACATTTGGAGTAGTCGATGTTTGATACAACATTCACTACAGTTATGGTAAAAATCCCTCCTGATGATGAACCATTACCTCTGTCATGCATGACTGATATACCAATTTGTGCAACTCAAAAAGGCCAGAGAGCTGCATAGTTTAATTTTGTTTATTTATGCTTGCCAATTTAATCCTTTCTTTAATAATTCAACAATGGCACTGTTGCCCCTCCCCCTTAATTAGTCACTGGCTCTTTAAACTGAATGGCAATGATCGTAGAAGTTTCTTCCTGTCTTTCATGTTATAGTAAAGGACTCTGAGATTTTTTTTTCCCCCTAAGTCGTTGTTGAATTTGACAGCAGGACTATTCATTGCAGAACTAGCTGCAATTAGAGCAATTATGCAGATCACATGTCTTTCCAGTTTAATAGCTGTTTTTTTGTTTTGTTTTTTCGTTTTGTTTTTTCTTTTTTCTTTTTTCTTTTTTTTTTTTTTTCTCTTACTGCAGCTTCTCTAAGCCAAAGAGGAGGATAAGGAAAGACAGACAGACAGACAAGTGGACCACCTACTGACTAGGTCCCACCATGGAATTGGAGAATTTGTTAAATACCTTTGTGCTGGAGGAAATTCCTGCAGGGTGCTTTGCATCTCAGCTTGCCAAAGGTCATCATCACAACAGCACCCCATGCTCTGTTCCTGCTTCCCAGGCAGGAAGGGGATGGCACACTCTGCAAACACTGATACACCTCTGTTCTCTGCAAAGTGGTTTAGAGTGGATAACTAAACTAAACTATGAATCAGAGGGGGACCAACACAAAGAATAGCAAATATAGAGTTGCCTGCATAGTATAAGTTGCAGAAAGAAAAAGATCTTAGTCTCAGGCACCTGTTTATCTAGCCCCTGCCTCACAAAGGAAAAACAGGTCACTAATTAAGACATATAGCACAATACGATCTGTTTTCCTCACTAAAAGAGCATATTGACTTCAGTAAGAACTGTGGGCTTACAAAGCATCTTTCAAAAATCTATCCTCAGTCACACTAGATACCTCTATGCATGCGAGATCCTGACCTTCAAAGAACAGCATGAACAAAGTAAGAAACTGCTGTCCCACAAGGCATAGTTAGGAGCATAATTCTGGTCCTCCAGACCCTGAAACACTTAAAAGCCTAAAAATCTGAGTATCGCCCTTAAATACTTAACTGAAAGGAAAATTAAAGAGACTGACAGTCATCTGTAACATGATTTATTGCCTTGTCAACAATGTCTTCTA
Organism: Fulmarus glacialis; assembly: GCF_000690835.1. NCBI lineage: Eukaryota > Metazoa > Chordata > Aves > Procellariiformes > Procellariidae > Fulmarus > Fulmarus glacialis. The sequence continues at coordinate 19,350 of NW_009189592.1, forward strand.
GCCCTGCTTTTTCAAATTTGCTATCAAGAAAATATCTCAAATTGCCTGTGAAGCAAACAGAAGTATCACGTCCAGGCTTCAAAATTATACAGATAACTTTACAAACAAATAAGTTACTCTGTGACATCTTCTAAACACACAAACAAAATGGAGTCAGGCAACTGACCACCCCTGAAAAAGATCATGCAGTAACATGACAAACAAGTCTTGGCATATCAATTACCTTTTTTAATTCCAGCCAAACTTTCAAAACAAACCAAACATATCCTTAAAGCAAACCTTATGGCACAAATATTTTATCTTCCATGTGGACCACTTGGCTTCACGTGAGAGCTCAATTAGCAGCAAACATTACACATAAGCTTGCAAAACATTTTAGACAACAATTCAATATAGTAAAAGCAAAACTTGGAAAAATTTACCTTTTCGTTACGTGGATTTTTGCCTGTAGACATCAGGAGAAGGTGAAGATATTTATGAGGTTAAACAGAATTGATTTTATTATTTGTTAGTTCCAGGAGTGCAAAAATATATTTCTTACATGTGTGTGCATGTTATGCAGCCTTTTATTCCCCACCGTCCCCCTCCCTGCATAGCTCACAGACAGGGGATACATCCACATCCAAATGTGAAAAGAATATTCTAATTATGAAGGTCTGACAATGAGCTGCTGCACTCACATTGTCAAAACCTCCAGCACAGTCCAGCCCTTTTGTGTTGTCCTGCTGGAAGAAGCAGTTCCAAGAAGGTTCAAATTTCACTGCTCATTCTCCTCGTAAGACTGTAGTAAGAAATGCATAATACAGAGAGTTTTACATCTTAACAACTTGGGGACCTGCATCTGTCTTTTGAGAGAATTTGCAACTAGTATAAGATAAAGCAGGAAAAATATTTAAGCACGTTTGCAGTAAAATCAACGGAGTTCAAAGGTGAGCTATACGCCATCTTCTGTGTGTCTCCCTATCTTCCTATTCCGTGAGCTATGCAGACCAACTGCACAAACAGGACTGGATTCACAGACAAATACATTACACACACATATATAGACTTTCTTAACTTGGCTTGCACCTGTATATGGGACTGATTTTAAAAGCTTTTAATAAAATGACTCTCATTAATGTCAAACGGCTTTTAACCAGGTCCCTAATCAAGCAGTTTGACACTAATGAGACTTATTTTATTAAGGACTTCTAAAAGTTTGAGTTCAAATCTTGATTTTACTTATCTATAGCAAAAGCCCACGTGAAATGCATAGAAGAATGATTATACCCTTAATTAGGCTGTATTAAGGGCTTCAAATGATTTAAACATTTATGCTACTTTGTCAGCCATCAGTTTGCTGTAAATGTTTGAAAAGGGTAGTGTAGGCTTTTAACTTGTCGCGTCTACAGCACAAGAAGCTCTTCATCTACTGGCAGCTTCTACCTACTCAGATAAACAAAATGAATAATGTTACCTGGAGCTTCCAACTAGAGGGTCTGCAGCAACAGGAAAATCTTAGTTATGTTTGCAATACACAGTTTCACACATGCAAGCATGATAGGTATGAGAGGCTGCTCTTCTAATAAATACAGGGTTATGAGAAGTTGCCCCTTGTCATTTCCATGGTCTCCACCCAATGCACACAGGAGGGAAGGGGCAAAGAGCAATGTCATAGTACACATCAAATATGTCTTGTATTTAGATGCAACTGCTGCATTGAGGTACTATATGCTGCACTTGGTATAAACCCAGTATAGTAACCCCTTTCTGTAAGTCACCATTTCCTCAAATTAGTTTCCCTGGCTGCTCCAGGGGCAGCATAGCATATGGTTTTCCTAATAACGAGTTCATGGTAAAGCCAGAGTTCTGCCCCGATAATTTTAGCAGTTTTTCACGGAATGTCCAGCTGTATTTCTGAATGTAACTGGTTTTCTGATTTTGTCTTAGTTTGTTTTAAGTACACTTACAGGTGGTTTTCCAATATATTATGAAACATGCTATCTTTAAAAAATCTTCTTTGAACATCTGGAGATGAAACTTTTGAATTAACAGTCACATTTTCATCATTTTTAGGGTCTGTCCGGCTTTGAGCTTCACTTTCTTGCCTTTCCAAGAATAAATCTGGTAATCTCTTCTGAGTTTTATCAGGTCACTGCAACTTTCTGTGATACTCCTTGTGAATGGATTTCATTATCTAAGAACAAGTTTCCTTGAGACATTTAGTTGCTACAGCTGGCTTCCATGTGTTAACTTCTCATCCTGACAGTGTCTCTCTGTGACACTAGAGATGAAAAGCTTGCCAGTTGTGTTATATTGTTTTCTCTGTTTATGTTGAAAGGTCTTCCGTTTGGTCCTCACCTGTGGTATTACTGGTGCGGAACAAAGCATGTTCTGTTGGAGGAGGAATTCTTGTTCTCCTAATGCATGCAGTTGCGTTCAAGCATCATTTCCTGTAATTGAAGCAACAGTAACAATGTTATTCAGAAATGGTTGCATCATCTTTGTCATCTTGAGACCATCTCACAGCCAAGTTAACAAAATTTGTCTGTGCATCTAGAGAATCCGAATCAGGAATAAATACACATTTCACCCACTCCAGAGAGTCAGCCGACATCGTACAGTTACGTGTCCTGAATCAGTGCCCTCCCCCAAATATGCTGGAAACACATCATCCTGACTCAGTGAACCGGATCCTGTTCACTGTTACACTAACATAAAGCTGGAGTATTTCTTCTGATGGCAACAGTGTGTGATATACAGCTGTGGAGTTGATCAGAAAACTGGCCAGAACTAGAGCTGACAGAGCAACTCAGAACACAATGGACTAAGTGAGCACAGGACACTCTCCTTGGGAGTCTCCTGCATGTTGCTGGATTCCTCTGCCACGCTGGAAGTAACAAGACTGAGGATTCAGTTCCTTTTACTTTTATTGAATGTCTACCAAAAATTGTCGTTTCTTATCCATTATTTTAGTGCTGGGAGTGATTGTATTTTCTCTAGTTTTCTTTACTTCATGGATGGATAAATAAAGTAAAAAGTGAACTAAGTGACACAGCATATACCAAAATCCACCTGCGTTGGCAAGTTCTCTCATCATGTAAATCAGAGGGTATTGCTTCTCTCCCTGATCGTACAAGTGTGACTCTTCCAGTCAGAAAGGGGCTTTCAGAAAGCCCAGTCTTTTTTATCGGGAAGAGCTAGCATGGATTGAACATTTTAAGCTGCTGTCTCTCAGGGTCACACAGGCCTAGCCCAAGGCACCATTCCCAGAAAAAAAATTGATGATTCTAAGATTTATTTGCTGGGTAAATGAGCTTCAAAACGTAACTTTTAAATGTTACATTCACATCATGTGTGTATGTGTGAGCATGATTTTGTTTCATTCATGAGACACTCATGAAAGGTTCAGGGAACTTAATGAGCTGGTATATCAGTGGTGGTGTTAATCTATATACTATAGATATACTTCTTCAAGTTTAGGGCTATTACTGCAGAACTGACAAAACCAAATCCTTTCCTGCATTTCAGCAAATAGTTACATGGTAATGTACATACCTCTCACTGAGGAAACAATTCTTCAGAATACAAGAAGGTTAAAGCTTTCCAACGTGCAAACAACATCACTTTCAGGGTGACTCTCCATAGATGCTCTTTTCTTTTTAATGATGATTTTGGCAGCGTTTTTTTGGAACTGCTAACTATCACAAATATGCATTCTGTACATTAAACATCATATTTATTTCATGGAATAACCTGCATTTTATAGCATGAAAAAAACCCAGTGTAAATGCAAAGGGCCACAGAGAAGTGTCAGACTTTTAACAGGCATCTTGGCAAATGTTCTCACTTGCTTTGTTTGCTCTGTAATTGCTCAGTTGCTGAATCAAAAATTTAAAAATACAAACATTTGGCTCTGAATTAGCTAACTGAGGAATCAACACAGAAGAGACAAAGGGGAGGTAAGGCTGACACAGAAGGGAAGAAAGAGTGGAGTGCTTATGGGTGCAGAAGAACTTGACGTAATTTAGAACCAGTGTTTTATATTTCTTCCAGAATGAGTAAAACTTTTCCGGGAGCAATCTAATTTCCTCATGAACTGTGGGAGTTTAATTTCCTAACAGCAGAGAAAGGTGGCAAAAACTGTCTTTTGCATCACTCACAATATAAATCCAAACCAAAATCACTTTCATTTTAGAAAACAGTTAAGCCCCCTAGAAAATGTACTTTATTGTCAGTATCACATCATTTACAAAGCTAAAGCATTTAACAGCAAGGAAATTAATATTTAAGGAGATCGTAAATAATATATTACCCACATAGTAAAGTCGCACAGTATTCTTATCAGTTATAAAAAAATGTCTATTTCAGCCTTAACTTTAACCAGGGGCTTAACTTTTCTAGCCTCATTTTGGTAATTAATTACTTTCTTTTATTAATTCCTTCTTTCATTCCTTCTTTACCTTTTTTCTCTCCTGTGCCCTTCTGTCTTACTCTTATTATATCACACAATATAACAGAATCAAAAGTCCATCTAAAAATGATATGTAGACAAACAACTAAGGACTTAGCTAAACTTAAGATTCAGATGATGCTTTGTGGCTATAGATGTATTAATTTCACCTGGTAGTTATCATCATTCTCCAGACACTATATTTCAGACAATAAATGCACAGGTGAGCACAACCGGACACATAAGAGGCTTACGTAAAATACAACATTCCCAGAACTTTCTGAGAGAAATGAGTTGTCTGAATTAGTGAGCAGCTAAACACATCCAGATCCCTCTTCTTCCCTCACAGGTTACTTTCTCCAGTGCTGGTTTACACACCACTGTGCTGAAGACTCACCAGTGCTATAACTTCTGATTCAGAGTTACCATTAATCACCACTGTAGGACTCTGCACTTTGAACGTGGACTACCAGTTAAGGAACACTGGGATATTATCTATCATAAAGATATGATACCTTAGCAAGGACCTCTCAGGAATGCTGTACTAGATACACATCATCATGGTCATTACCATTCATGAAAACTTTCAGCTATGATGTCCCTTGTTCTTCATGATAAACAGCGGTGAGCACAGAGAATAACATCACGAGTGGGACATACAGAATAGACGTCTTGGTGAGAATGAAGGGGAGAAATGATGGAATGGACAAAGAGGGAGGAGAAATCTTCCCAGCAGCAGGAAAATGAACAGAGAAGGAAAGGCATATAGATTGCAGAAAAGAAGAAAAAAAAAACATTTTGAAGAAAAGGATATGAAGGAGAGAATTTGGGAAAGGAAAGAGCTCTCATCAATGGATTACTTTGTTCTTTGTGCCAAATCAAAGAACACCAAAGAGACTCTGACAGAAACTGTCAGTGCACCTCTGCTCTTCAGCTGGCAGAGCACAGAGGCATCTGCAGAGATGTGCATTTTCTCTATCCATTGTAACAGAAACAACATAATTGTCTCATTAATGAATTGACACAGCAAAATGAGTTTCTGAGGTAAGAGATCAATGTCATCCCCTTGGAAAAAAACACTTTGCACTGACTGTATCTTTCTTTGTAGCTGGGCTATTCTTACTGGGTGTCTGTGTTTCTGCCCTCCATCTTCTTTCAGACCTAAAATCTGCCAGGATGTATCAGACATAGCTGAATCTTTCTCCATTTTTGTTTAAAACTAATAAACAATTAATGTGAACTTCCATTTTTGCACTCTTGGCATTGATTTAATTACTACTGCAACAGGGAAGAGC
>NW_009189592.1:25107-25684 GCF_000690835.1 Fulmarus glacialis
ACCAGTGGTCACACTATCCTTCTGTTTGGTAAACCCTTTGACTTCTTCACTGTTCAGAAGCAAGAAAGTTTGTGAATGGTATCTTAGGAGAAAAGGACGTTCCACAGCTGTGACCCTGAACTCCCTGAAGAGAGAATCATTACAGAATTATTTCTTATTCAACCACAAACAAATAGAGGTTATATGTCCTAAAATACCCCTTCCCAACTTCTTTCTTTGACCACAGAGTGTTCAAAAACTTGCCATACTTCCTAAATGATAGGTTGGTGTTCCTTCAGCCTCCTTCTCCATTAATAAACTCACCATTTCCAGGTCATATCTTTTTTTAGACACAGGCTGTAGTAAAGAAGCTCTTTTTCATTTCAAGATCCAACAAATTGCACTGAACAAGTTCCATGCAAAGAAATGGCAAGCATATAATTCACAGGAACAGTGGAGAGCCCCAAGTTAAAAGGGATGCTCTAAAGCACATTATTCAGTGGAAAAGATGCTCAGGTTCTCTTACATATTAAAGCCATGACTTCTATCTCCTCACACAACAAGAAGAGGGCAAAGAATCATAGAATCATAGAATCAT
>NW_009189593.1:0-2209 GCF_000690835.1 Fulmarus glacialis
CGCGGGGGGGGATACAGAGACGTGCCCGCGGCTCCCCTCTGACACGCTCAGCCTGGTGAATTGTCCTTGAGACAGCACGCTGCCCAGGTAAACCCGCAGTGCCCACTGATCTCGGCTTTCCTAATAAGACCACTGAGAGCTGGAGAGCTCTTAGTTTGGATGCGTGTCTGCACCGATGACATCTGTCAGCCAAAATAGCTCCCTGCAGCACACCGAGTGCCATTACCTTCCGGGCAGCAGAGGAAACGTTGAGGTTTGCGGTGCAGCTCGAACTTGTGCAGAAAGCTGGCTGCTGGGGCGAGCCGGAATCGTTGCCTCCGTCCGGTTGTGGCTGTGTGTTTGTGCCCTGAGAGAGGGACCCTCGCCCCAGGAGCAGGGGATGGGGCGCACGGGACAGAGCCCTGTCTGCTGGTGCTGCTCTCCAGGAAGACGGGTTAAAGATGCGAGGCAGAAGGCCGAGCCACGGGCACAAATGACTTGGAGAAAAGAGGCACAAAATGTTGGGGAGAGAGCAGGAAGCACCTGAAGGCTGGTAAGAATTGGGGAGAATTGTCCCCAGATGGCCCGGGCCAGCTCTACTGGCTGCACAACTCCTGCTCCAGCAGCTCTGTGCCTCTCTGAGTCAGAGCTGGGGTGCTGTCCTTACCCTCTCTAGCCAGGAGGTGTCATTCTGAGCCTGCGGTAGGAGCTCGCTGGCCTTATTGTGGCATCTGGAAACCTCTGTCTGAGGCTGTGACTGCCTGGGGTGACAGTGCCAGCTGCCCTGCAATGCCTACTGTGCCCCGGAGCCCACCGTCGGCAGGGTTGGCATCGCAAACACGGGAGAAGTCTCTGTTTCTCCAGTTGTTGAGGCAGTTGGTTCCTTGCTGGAGCCGCTGCTGGCTCGCCCCCGGCCCCGGGTGCCCCGGCAGGACCTTTCCCCTCCGCTCCAGCCTTTTGCCAGGCCCATCCCGCGGCACCTTCCAAGCCAGAGACCGGCAGCGCCCGCAGTTGTAAGCGGGAGGTAGTTTCCTACAGAGAGGGGTGATCTCTGGCAGGCTGGAAGAGACTGGTTTCCCAAGGAGGAGCAATTCGCGTCCCTGGCTGCGTCCGCTGAGGTGCTGCCCGGGGGATCTCTCGTCTTACGACGCGGCGCGCAGGGAGCTGCCGTTTCGGCTGGCTGAACATCTGCGTTCGGGCACGGAGAGGCGAGGAAGGGACTCGTGCAGCCAGGCCGGGGATTCAGCTTGCACACAGGTTCCCACGTCCCTGCTTGTGGCTGCGTGTTGAGAACCGCTGTTCAGCCCTGCCTTCCCCAGAGCCTAGCGCCGGGGCTTGCAAGGGGGCTGTGGTAAGTCAGCAAGCAAGGGATTTTGGAGTAACCTGCTCGCAGAAATAGATCCTTCCTAACCTGTGGTGTTTGATAAGAGCTGGAAGCACAGGCCCTGCCTTCTCTGCTGCAGCGGCCTGTGCCACCTCCGGGTTATTGCGTGCGCACCTGTGTTTTGCTGCTAACTCGCTTTCTCTTCTTTCTCTGTTTTCAGAAGATGCTCTGCTGGAAGCTGTGAGGATGAACAACATTTCAGAAGTTAACAGGTGAGCGGGCTTTAGGGAGGTGTGAGAGAAGAGGGCTGCCGAGGGGTGGGAAGGCAGGGAAGCTCCGTCAGCACCTGGGGAAGGGGTGGGCTCATCCTCGTTCCCCGCTGTGACTCGGCACTTGTTGGTGTTTGAGGGGGCATCCCAAGGCACAGCTCCTGGGGCGGAGCAGTCCTTGGGGTGCTCACCTCGCCATCTCGACGCGGCGCTTTTTGGTGTTTGAGGGGGCATCCCAAGGCACAGCTCCTGGGGCGGAGCAGTCCTTGGGGTGCTCACCTCACCATCTCGGATCCAGAGCGGGTCGGAAGGGACGGTGGGCACCAGTACCTGTGAATTGGAAGGTGGATCGCAGATCCCTGTGCTGGGAGGGGACGAAGCGTGAGGCCGTGCAGTGCAGAGTGGTGCGGACGAACCCCTCCAGGCCAGAAGCTGCAGAGCCTCGTTTGTGGGGGTCTGTCTCTGAACGAACAGCCCTTATGGGCTCCTCAGCCCGAACCAGCAGCTCGCCAGCCCGGACAGGGGCTTGTGTCCCACAAGGGGCACAGGAGAGAGCTCAGGCCTGCCTGTGCCGCCCAGGCCGACCTGTCAGGGAAGTGGCTGGGGTAGGGTTAACGCGGAATTGCCCGGTTGGGGA
>NW_009189593.1:2253-7488 GCF_000690835.1 Fulmarus glacialis
CGGGCCTCCAGCACCCTTGTTTCCACGGGCCGTGCCTTCCTCTCTTGGGCTCGTGCCATGGCATCGTTCAGGAGCTGCCTAGCAGCGTTTAATTCACTGGGGTGTTAACAAACGAGCACGTTTCTCAGGCCCAGCGTGTGACCAGTCCCCGAGCGGCACGTTTGCTCGCTGCCCCCCGAATCCTCCTGCGGCTGTAGCTCTGGGGAGGGACTTGGATTGGCTCGAGCGGTTCCCAGGATGGTTTGTGAGCAGCAGTGCTGCATTAATGAAATATGTCTGCTGGCAGGACAGCGCTGACCTCATCTGCCGCGAGTGCCAGGGACTTAGTCTGGAGCTGTGTGGGGGAAACAAATGTCCTGAAGACACAGGGTGAAGTGTCTGAGAACCAGGCGGAGCTGCTTGGCCAGCAGAGCTTGGCCATCCTGCCTGGTCTCTCTCAGTAACCCAGTGGTGATGAGATCTCCCGTGCCCCAAGTGCTGCCCTTGACCAGTACAGAATGAAGATTTTTTGGTAGCCTGGCAGCGTGCGTAGGGCGCGAGCAGAGATTGCTGCTGGTGTTTCTCTCTGGCTGAGATCTCCCATGAGTGCACGCATCCGGGGAGCTCGATCCCGGAGCTGCTGTCCGTGCGTCCTCCGACGGCAGGGGAGGAGAACCCTCCTGGCCTGCAGCCAGGGGATGCTCCTTCCAGCCTCTGGGATCTCAGAGGAAGCAGCCTGGCTCTGCTGCACCCCAGGGCTGAGATCTGGCCTAGATCAAGGGCCGAAGAGGATATTGGTGTGCAGCTAATTGGCACATGTGTTCTGCTGCTTGTAATTGCAGGAAGCTGCTGCTTAGGGATGTCCGGGTGATTTGTGAGCCTGGTCAGGCAGAGCAGCAATAGGGATGCTCTGTGCTCCCCCTGATTCGGGGGGCGGGGGGCTGTACGCAGCCCAGCTGTGCTGCACGTCCATGGCCTCTCCCTTTGTTTCTGTGCTTTTTCCTTCCAGTGCCGCTGCCTGGGGAGCCCCCGCTGTGTTTGGAGCTCCCTGCCTACCTGTGCCTGGCACGTGCCTTCGCTGCCAGGCACGGGCAGGGGACGGTGAACACTACTGACTCTCTCCCTGCTGCAGGCAGCTTTGGCCTCTGCTTTACAAGCAGCTTCCTCAGCCCAGGAACTCCACGGCTGCTGCAGAGCTGACAGAACAGGGTTGCATTAAAGGCTCTTCCTCTTGCCACCTGCGAGAGGTAAAACGCAAATTGGGTGTTAGCAGGGCAGGAGCGTGATATTCAGCTGAGCACTGTGGGCTGCACCCGGGAGAGGGCAGCGCCGTCCACGTAAACACCCTGTCGTGACTCGTCCTCCCCCGCGACAGCGCTGTCCCCTGCCTGCTTTCCCCCCTGGTCCACGCAGCTCGCTGGTGGTGGGTTCGGAGAGGGGAGGCTGGTGTGATAGAGTTTTCTAATATAGCTTAGACTCACTTAAACTCTCTCCCATGGCCTAATGTCTTGGTATAATAACTTAAAGGCAGTGGAACGCCGGAGGTGTGGTAGGGCTGAACTCCTGCGCGCTCAGGCTTCACAGAGCGATTCAAGCCACATGTTTTCTGCTGTTCAGCAACCTGTCTCATTAGGCCGTGCCAGGAAAGCTGCGCAGAGACGTGCTGTTGCTCGTGTTGTGGAGCAGTTACTGATGTTCAGTTCTCCAGCCTTTTGGCTCAAAGACTATTAGAAGAAACAGGCAGATGTTTATAATTCTCCAGATCGCGTTCTCTGGTACACGCTCTCTTCATCTGCTGCCGGGGACTTGTTTTTCCTTGCTGCGGGAACTGGGGAGCTGGCCTTTTTCAAGTGCCTTGTTCAGCTGACGGCTTGTCATGGCCCTTTACGCGTTAAAACATCGTAACTACAATGACTAGGAAATGCAATCTTTTGGTCTGAAGTGTAGAAAATGGACGTGTGAGAGAAGGTGGTGTGAGGTACAAAGAAGGTAATTTTGAAACCATGAGTTAAGTCATAGTTGTGCTTAAGTGCAGAGGGAAAACAGGGTAGACGGGGGCTCCAGGACAGTTCAGAGCAGAGGCTGTGCTATAAGCGGAGAACTGAAGAGCTTTTAGGATAACTTTGTGTCCCTTATCCCGAAAGAGTTCTGTGTTCTCTCTTGGAAGAGAGTGACGCCCTTCATCACCCTAACAGCCACCTGTAGGATGATAGGATCAAGGCTATCATCCTTGTGGAAAACTAGGGAGAATGAGAATCCCCGCAGAGGATTTGAATGCCAGCAACGATGACCGGTAGCTGGTTCCTAAAATGAGTGACAGTCAAAGAACGGGAGGTGTAGAGGCCCGGGCATGCGTGGCCATAATCTGCTGCCTGTTGAGGTGTGATGGTGACCTGGTGCAATGAAGAGTGAAGCGATTTTTCCTGTGGGAATTAATGTAATGAGGGGGTGGAAAAGTTGTACCTGGGGGCTTCAGAAATACACCTTAAATACAGAGGAGCAGGGTGCATGGTGTGGAGGATGGAGGAGCAGGAGCAGCATCAGAATCATCAGCCGGAGGAGATGCTGGATTTTTGGAGGCTGGCTCTTCAGAGCAGGTCACCCTTCCAGAAGATCTCAGCCTCCCCATCTTGGACTGTAAATCTTCCAGTGCAGGTCTTATCCCTGCCTCTTCTGAGTATTTAGATCTCATCGTCATATTCCTCAAATTAGTTAAAGTCAATCACATTAGTTGAGTAGGAAGGTCAGGAAGTGGGGTAGTGCCAATGGTTAGAGGAGCACGACATCAGGCAGCTGCAGGACTCCTAAACGATGTACGGAGAAGCGACAGATAGCAGGGCGCTGCTGTATAATAAGTACTTCCACGTGTGTCAGGAAGTGGATGACACCTCGGATTATGCCGTACTAAAGAGCTCGTGTTTCACGAGGCTGCAGGCAAACACGCTGCTTTGCTCCAGCCGTCAGGACGTGAACGGAGGTGGAAAATAAGCGATACAGTTGTACAAAATTAAAAGCATTTGATCCTGGAAGCCAAGCTGTCCGGATCTTCTGTCTGGGAACCCAAAGAACCAGAGGCACAAGTGAAAATTGGGCCGAAGGAACCGAAAGCAGGGTTTGTGTCAGGGACCCTTGGGCAGCACGTGAAGGCAGGGTCCGGCTGCGCCTCGGGCCGGTTAGCGGCTGTGCCGCTGCCCCAGCGTCTCTCCGGGTTTGGGCTAGGATACTTGCACAAGCCAGCCAAGCTCTACTCACAAATAGCATACAGAGCGCCGTGCTCTGGAAGGCTTTCTCTGGGCCCTTTTTTGCTGTTGCCCTGCTAAACAGGGAGAGTGATGAGACATAATGGTGTTAGTTCAGCCAGTAACTCGAAATTTCTCAATCAGGCTTGGAAAGACTAAGGTTATGAGTATCGGAAATGAATGGGAGGCTTGTGTTCAGGGGAATTTCGCATTATTCCGACCAGCAGCTTTTTCCTTGGTTAAGGAAGAACAGGCCTTTCAAACGTGCCAGGCAGAGCTCACGTTAACACACACGTTAGTGTTGCTGCGGCAAGGATTGCATGTCCAAAGGCTGGATCCAGCCCCTGAGCCATAGGCGCTCCTCTCCCTTCTGTCTCCTCTCAGCTCCCAGGCAGCTTTTCTCATCTTTACCCGCTTGTTAAATGCAAGAAACCAGGCTGAATTCTTCATCGAGATCAAGGAACGTATTATCTTTGGAGACCATTCCCTTCGGAGTGTGTGGCAAACCAGCTATTCCCTTCAAGCCCCTCATGCTGTTAGCCGGTACAGAAGATAACACCTAATTAATGTGGATGGTTTAATTTCCTTCAACCTCAGTTGTTCCGCGCATTTGGAGGGAAAGCAAGAAGCAAAGCCGTAAAGAATTACTGCCTCAATCCCCCTTGTGTTTATATTCAGTATTAATATTGATCCTCTGTGTTCCAGCTTTGTTTCTTAATAAGCCACCCACAAAAGTGCAGGCTTACAGCAGAGTTTCCTTGCCAGATAAATATGATGGAACAGTATTCTCATAAGCACTGTACGATTGTGACTCATGGAAACACGGCGCGTATGTCAGACTCATTCATAACAGCAGGCAGCAACCCAAATCGGCATGTTAATGAGATCTGGAGATGACCAGGCGCTCTCCTGCTCTCGGAGGGATCCAGTCGGACATGGTGGTGGGGCAGGAAGCTCCGTGTCAGCTCCTGCAGATGGTTTTGCTCTCTGATTTTTAAGTGGGGGGTTGCAGAAACAACTAAGTCAAGCTTGATTGCCCCAAACAGTGATCTCTCCCTTTTGGTCAAGCAGCCGAGCATCGCTCATCTTCTTGTCTCTGACTCATCGTTGTGCTGCCTCCTCCCAGGCTGTGTCTGTCTCTTCTCCCTTGTTTTGTAGGCAACAAAGCTCGTCGAGCAAGAATTCCCTTCTGCAGCAAGGTGGGGTTTGGCCCAGCCTGGGCTGCTGGCCACGGCGGGGTTACACCTGATAAATGGTCCTGATCCCAAGGGCAGGAACACCCCGCTCTGCCCCGTCCTGGTCCGTTACCGGCCTCACTGTCCCCTGCTTCCAGTTCTCTGGTAGCATGACATCTCCCCTTGCTGTCCCAGAGAGGATTGCTGCCCACCGGCATGGTGCTCGGGGGGTGTTCAGTCCCCACATAATTCAGATCAGTTGGAGAAACGCTGACGTGGGATGCGCTCTGGAGCGTCTGGCATTCGTGGGGCACGTACTGGCGGGGCCAGAATTGTTTTCCCACCTTGAAAATACCTCTGGCCCAGGGCAGACGCTGGCATGCTGTTCTGGCCTGCTGGTGGGAAACGATTAAACCTGAGGCTGTGGTCAGCTGCAGGAGACGGAGCTGAAGGTTCACGGGCTGTGTGAGTTGTTGCTCACTGAACTGTGTAGTCACGGTGGCGATTTGCTTTCTAACCTGTACCTGGCACGGTGGTGAGATGTGCTGGAAAACAAGGCTGCTCTTCTAGAAGGCTGCGAGCCCTTTCTGCTCTGGGGCACGTGTGATGTGGCCGGACCTGGACAGTCGTCCCAGCTGGACCAGAGCAGTATTTGTCCTTATCTTTTACACGTTTTATATCTTTTTATGTTTAAATGGCTAGGAGGAACTGAGATAAGCTGCCAGGACCACAGTAGAGCCGTGAAGACAAGTCTGTTTCTAGGTAAAACATTGTGTTCCTGGACCTTGCACTTGTCTCCCTTTCAGTTCTCTCCAGCTCAGGGCCTGGACTCGGGGTTCAGC
>NW_009189593.1:7519-37476 GCF_000690835.1 Fulmarus glacialis
GGACTCAGGCGTCAGCAGCACCGTCTGTTTGCTTCCCATCTCAAGGGTTTGTTAAAGAATTCAGAAACGGCATACGAAATCACAGGGGCAAAAAATCCCTCTGTAGTGGATCAGGCTTTGGTTACCAACTCGGAACAACACCCTCCTCAGTCCAGGGACGGGTTTTTGAAAGTCTCATGTCTGAAATGAGTCCAAATCGGAGCTGAACATGAGCCATTTGCATCAGAGCTTCCTGGAGCTCAGCCCCGTTGGGGCTTTTCTCTCCGGACCTGGCAGCGCTGTTTCTGCCCCCACCGAGCACAAACCGGCTGTCCACGCCGCTGTCCCGAGCTCCGAGCAGAAAGTCGTGCCCGCAGCTGGGAAACGGTCGGATCACGGGAAGGAACCATGCGGAGGGTGTGGGCCTTTACGGGAGCAGATATCCCGTCTTGTGCCTGTCGGAGCATCTTCCTGTCTGGGAATAATTAGCAGTACTGGAATATCGTGTGGGGGGCCTTACGCTCGAGGGACACCTGAATGCTTCGTAGGGTAAATGTAGGAGTCATGTCAACGGCTACCGAAGCATGACGGCCTCTGGCCACCAGCCAGACGTGTACGTTATCTTCTGTCCTAAACAGCTGTGAAATGTCTTCAGCAGTGGCAGTGAGGGAGGGTTGGAGACAGGATTGGAAGATTATTTATAATTACATTTATTTCCATTGCTACACGCTTTATATTATGCTGTCTGTTTACCCTCACCGGGCCTGTATTTGTTAGTATATATCTGAGTGAATGGGCACCTGGGTTTTTTAGGATAAACAGATGTTTTTCCTGTAAATGTCCCCTTTAATCTTTTCTCCTAATGCGTGGACCAAATTACACAGTACTTTGTTTCAGTGGAAGTTTTTTGACTGGTTATTGAGTTTGATTTGGCACGTGGCCTCGAGGACTCGGAGCAGATACGACAGCCCAGATTTCTTCATGTTGGCTATGAAGTATCGGAGGAGACTTGCATGCGCTTGCTTTCCTGTATTGGGTAGCTGAGAAACCGAAAGGGAACAGCCTCCACCAGCACCGCAGAGCAGGTTTTCCAAACAGGGCAGCAAGGACTGAGGAGGAAAGAATGGAAATAAAGTGACTTTTGCTGTCGCTGCTCAGCTTCTTACTGGTTTCGCAGGAGCGTTTTGCTTTAACGCTTCCTCTGTAGTGACCTTTTTTCATGCTGCTTCTTGTATTTTGTGCTCCCAGGGCTGATGGTGGTTGCACACTGAGTCATGAGACCAATCTCTTTGCAGTCGGCATCCAGCCAGCCGCGAGAGACAGAAGGTCTCATGCCTTTTCCAAAACGGCTTTAAACTCTTTACTGTGCCCAAATCCCTCTCTCTGGAAGCAGACACCGACTCATCTGGCATGGCTGGATGCGTGACTGCATTCTGTGCATGCAGAATACATCTGGTAGCCATCACAGGGTTAATTCCAATTAATGTAGGTGTTTATCACTCTGGTAGCAGCGGGGAGATGGCGAGCGGCTCTGGGTTTGGAGGAGAGGCGGCGGCAGCACCGGGAAGGGCGGTTAGCCAGAGTGGAAGTGGTCTGTACAACCACGAGCGATGGGGACAAACGGGAGCAATTATTCCACTTCCCTCACAGCACGGGCACCAAGGAGCACCCAGGGAGGTGTCCGGGCAGCAGGTTGAAAACAAACGTAAATTGCTTTCTTACGCAGCACAAAGTGCGAAACGCAGTGGATGCTCCGGAGCCTGAAACTCGAGTTGAGATTTGTGCGGGGTAAGCCTAGCAGGTAACCATGTGTCACCTCCAGCTCAGAAACCAGTGTGTTGTGGATTGCCAGAAGTTAGTATATTATGCTGAAATCCCTCTGCAAACAGGGATTACTCATCTTCTTTCCCCAACTATCTGCTACTAGCTGCTGCCAGAGACAGACTGTCAGGCTGGTGTAGTATTTTTCCAACGCACAACTTAGCTGTTGCGTTGTAGTGACTTGGGAAGTCACCGATGGGTCAGGGCTCCTTCAGGTGAGGCTACGTTTTCTTTTCCTCCCAAACCCAGGTGATGCCAACCGTAGCACACGTTAGCCAGTAGCTAACTTCTAAACTGCTGCCCTCCCCCATTCCCTGGGCACTAGCAGGAGGCAGGGTGTGTACGTCCCAGTCCTTTTCTCCCTCTTTCAGCCTGTTTTGAAAAGCAAAATCTGCTCGTAGTGTTGGAGCATCTCAGAGGTGGTGTAGGCACAGGGACGACGACCAGGCATCTGGCTGTGTGTCTGTATCGGTCTCTTCATGTTCGCGTTGTGCCACTTTGGCTTTCCCCATCACGTGTGTTCTCGCCTGCGGTGCTTTCGCCCACCCTCTGTGCCCTCAGACACCCCCGCTCTCACCTGCGAGCTCGGTTTCCCTTCCGAAACTCGGATTTATAAGAGCTTCCCTCTGATTTTGGAAATTTATTTCCATGTCCTGTTCATGCTGTCTGGGTTAGGGGCACCGTCCCCTCTGGGACCCCCATGTCCTGGCAGCAGCCTGCCTGCCGCCTTGCCGCCTTGGGATCCGCAGAGGAAATGCTGCTCCTCTCCTCGTTCCTTCCCTTCCCTTCCCTTCCCTTCCCTTCCCTTCCCAATCCTTGGTTGAACCATCTGCACCAACCCTGCCCAACGGCTTGTGGGTTCGTGTGTTTTCACGAAGCACCGTGGTGTCACGAAGCACCCCGAGATGATCGCGAGGGGTTGAGAAGCGGACGTGAGCTATCTCGAGGAAGACAGCAGCGAGATCAAAGGCATTTCAGCGGCTCGCCTGGTTCTCCTGGCCGGGCAGGTCCTTTCCCTGGCCTCTAACAGGGGGATTGCGCTTTCATGTTCGGAAATATTGTTGGGTTTGGATGTTTTTCTTCCCTCCCTCTTCTGCAAAGCAGAGGGCAAGTCCCGAGGGGGTGAGCACCTCTGAGGGTGTCCCCCACCCCTGCAGTTAAACAGTGACATATTGGGGAAGGGGTGGGGGAAATGTTTAAGTGGTCGAGAGAAACAGAAGCTATTGTTGTTGCAAAAGTTCAAGTTTCCAGCTTCCTCTTCCTCCACCTGTCAGGAGGGAGCGCTGGGCATGCTGCCGGCGCTGAGCACAAACTCAAACATGCCCTCTGGGCTCGGCTGGGAGCGCGGTGTCACCGAGTTAGTCACCCAGAACCCCGGCAGCGGGGTGAATAGGAGGCACATCTGTCCGGGGGCAGCGGGGGGAGAAGGCTCGTCACCGCAGTCGACGCGGATTCTTTTTCTCTTCTGGGTGGATCAAAGTGCTGAAGCTTCGGGAGCTGCTGTCTCGAGGTGAAATAGGGCGTACGCACAAAGCGGAGGGTGCCGCTCTGCCCGGGCACCTCCGGCAGATTCCAGAGCAGCCAGTGATGTCCGGCTGGCCAGGCTCCTCCAGAGCCCCTGCTCCTTTCCAGAGAAGTTTTTAATTCTGCAAAATTCCCCCATTGCTGCCCTCGGCGCTGAGGCTCTGCAGGGAGAGGGGACGTCCGTCGAAGGCCGGGAGCGGGAGCCGTCGCTGCTCGCTCGCAGGCTCTAACCCTTACAAACCTGTCACACAGAATACCCCGTCTGTCCGGAGAAGCGGCCAAGCTTTCTGCCCTAAAACCCTAAAAAAAAAAAAAAAAAGGTTTTTCTGAAATCCTTAAAATACAAACACGCCACCAAACAGAAAAAGCACCCGCTCTTTATCAGGGTTCTTCTAGTGACTGGGTCTTGGTGGCACTGCTGCAGCCCAGGGCCAGTTTGTCATTTGAGAAGCACTGAAAATGGTGCTAACAGAGCTATATACGCGTGAGAAACTGCTTAGGCGCTAAGAGCGAGTGTCCTGGATCTTATTTGGTTAAACTGTGGATAAACATCCTAAACATTGATCAAAGGATTTTATTTAATTAAAAAAAATACTCCTCCTGGTAAATACATTTGGCTGTCTAGGAGCTGAGCAGTGGTCGTCGCTTTATCGATTGTCATATCATTAGATCAGGCGGGGAAAAAATTAATGATAGGCTTGAAGACCCTGAACATAAAGTTCAGTTGTCTAGAAAATCTGTTAAGTTGCTGAGCATCTTGCAATGATTTAAAAAAAAAAAAAAAATCCGGCTTCTAAATGAAATGTCAATGCATATTATGCTAGATGATGTGATGCCAGTAATTCTCTCACTAGGCTGGGTCATGTGGCATTCCAGATGCTTACGATTATCTAGATTCCTGAATGGAAAACTACTTGATTAATTCTAATATCTTAGCTCCGAGCCTGTAATCGAATCCCGCAGCAGAGACTCCAGCATCCTTCCTGTTGGATGCACTATGTTTTAACAGGTTTGACGGCTGGACTAGGATCTTATTTCATTATTTTTTTATCTAAGAATGAAGATAATTCATTGTTCAATATGCCCTTCCAGTACATTTGTAGAGAAAAAAAGCCTTCCAGTGAATTAAAATGTAGTTTTTAGTGGCTCCAAAGTGCTTTAAGTGAAGGTTGCCATCCTGTCCTCTGTCTCACGAGGAGATGCTGAAGTGTTTAGCTGCAGTTCCCATTCATGAGAAGACAAATGTTAAAATCCACGACATGTGGCAGTAAGACCAAGCTTCGCAGCAGAGCGACCCCGTGGCTGGTGGAAGGCGACCAGGACGGTCTGTTTGCACCTTTAACGTTAAATCACAATAATACCGTGGTCAAGTGCAAATGGGGCTAATGCTTTGTGAGCTACATTAGTCACCCCCCGTTACAGATGTTAGCAGTAAGTGGTAGGTGTTGGGCTGTGAGGTTTTAGCTCAACAAGAGAGCAAAAGTTCCCAGCCTGAGGGGGTGCGGCTGCCTTAATCCCTGCTTAGCTGATGCCTTCGCACCTCGGGAGGTTCCGTGTCTGGAACAGGTTCCCCCTGTCTCTCCCCTGTCAGGCTTCCTCTCCGTGGCGGTAATATTTTCCTTTCTTTTATTTGCTGGATTTTGTGTGGCTATTAGACTCTCAAATTGACGCACTGTGGAAAAGGGGTGAAATGAAAGTTACTGCGTTCAAAGTACTTTCAAATGGCCAAGTAAATAAAATGAAATTCAGAAATAACTTGTACACGTCCTTCCGTGCCCCTCTAAGAGAAGAGTAGAAGGTGACCGGGCGTCGCGATGGCTATAAAGGATTTTTCAAAGCCTGGGGTGGGCCGAAGGGGAGACAGTAAGATCTCGGTGGAGGTTCCCCCATCTCTTGCTGGGCTCGGCCGCTCTGCTGCAGGTGGGCACGGCTCCTTCTGCTTTCTGGGGGAGCTGGGGCTGAAGCTGGTCCCTGCAGCGGCAGCCAGTGAGCCGTTTCTCGTCTCGAAGGAGCAGCTTTCTGTGCCTGCGCCGAGGACGCACAGATGGAGCGCGGTGTGGATTTCTTCTGCAGGCAGCGTCCCTCCGAGCCAGAGCGGGTAATTGCTGTGACCAGCAGTGGCCGTGGATCGGAATCAGACTTGCTTATCTCTCTGTTGTGAGTGCAAACACCCTCCGTATGCATAGCTGATCTCTAAAGATAGCAATCTGCCATCATCTGTGTATCCAGGCACGTCCTACCTTAGAGGGACAGGAAAGCTTTGTGGCTCCACATGGATATTTCTCTGTTAAGCAGTCTGCTGTCTGGGAGTGCTCTTCAGGCAACAGAGCTGGCAGCACGCTCTTAGCGTTTGCTTTCAGTGATTAGGTGCTGGAAGAAGGAGAAAGCATAAGACATATCCCGGGGGAGCCCAGCCTGGTCCTGTGCAGCACCTCAGGCTGTAGGACCATTTAATAGTGCAGGAGCTGCAGCCTGCCCCGAGTTAGCGATGTGCAGATCTGGGTAAGGATTCTGCATGAAAATGTGTTCCTCTGCTACTGTGGAGTATAAATATCAGACTTTTTTGGGGCAACAACCTATTGTTTACCTGCCAAATAGTTCATTATCATCAAATTTTTAGTTGTAACCCTGGTAAAGAGAATATAAATCTTCTGTTGGTGCTGTGGATCATTTACAGAGGTCGTGGCCTCCTGAACCACAGTTGGGAGCTACAAATAAAGGCTCCCAGTTACTGTTCTCTTTTTTTAGCTATCGGATCTCAGTCCGAGTGCCTGATGAACAGTTCAGAGCATCCAGCCAGGGCACCAGCGCTGGCTACCTCCCCTGTCAAAAAAGGATGGTCAAATTACCCGCCTGTACCCGTTACCTACATATCATACCTCCACTTGGGTCAGAAGAGCTGTCCGACATGCTTCTGTGTAGAGCTGGGCTGAGTCATCCGCCTGCTGTCTCTCGTGCCCCACAGTCTCAGTCTAATAGTTCAACCGGAGTGGGATTCAGATCATTTTAGGCATCTAATTCGGATGGCAGTTACCTGGCTAGTTTCTCAGGGCAGCGGGGAGAACTGTGTCCAGCTACGTTCAAGACATGAGCCAAAGCTTAGGCATTGCTATTGCTGGTTGGAAATAGCTTTAGGATTAGATGAGTACGTTTGTTCCTTGGGATAAGTTTTTAGTGAAAGCGCTGTGAGGATTTTTGACCAGGTGGAGGAAGGTTTGCAGAGACCTTGTGTACGGCTGTGGGTGTTTGCTAGGCTAGTTCGTGCTTTCCTGTATGTATGTTCCAACTATATGCGGGGGAATACGGTGCATTTAGCTCCTTTTCACTAATTCCATCCCAGCACTCTGTGGTAACCATCCGACAGTTACCCCCACAGTAGGCTGAGGGCAGTTAATTTGAAAAGGGTGGCCAAATTCAGACGTGTACCTCTCCGAGTCCTTAAAGAAGCACTCTGACTTTTCCAGTGCATGCGAGCAACCGCAGCTGCCATCAACTTCCTTACCTGTGGATCTGGGGGGATTTTAAATACTTAAAGTGTGGTGTTTGCATGTGTGAAACGTGGCTTGTGTTTTCACTTGTCTCTCTCACCGCGTGGAGTTTAATGGCAGCTCTTCGCTGTTACACCGCTGTGAAGGATGTGCTGTGCAGTAATGGCCTCGCAGAGGGAACGGGGCTTCATTTCATACCATCTGGGTTTGGCGCTTTAGGATGAATTCGCTTCTGCGAGGATCAGTCTCTTGCCATTAACTGGGGGGAGCGTAGGCAGCTGGGGCAGGCTGGACTCCTAGCATTCACCTGGGTTTGGCTAGAGGAGGCTGCGTGGATCCCATGGTTGGCCATGAAAGAGAGAAGGGTTGGGTAAGTTTGTCTCTATGAAATATCGCTGTTCTAAGGTACTGCTTGGAATCTGCTGCTAAGAGTAATAGTGTTGCTGCTGCAGGATCAGAGGATGCAGAAAGGGTAGAGGAGCCTTCTGGTGCTTTAGAGTCTAAAGAATATAAAAGTAAAAGCCTTGTAGTAGCAAAGTTGCTAAAAGGTGCCAGGGAGGGATTAGGGAAACAGTGCAAAGGCTGAGAAAATTTTGCAGAAAAAGCACCAAGGGTAGTTTGATGCCTCGTATTTTTGGGGTTTGTCTCGTTTGTTCTCATGTCGTGCAAGAAAACTGCAAAATATCTCCTGTTGACATGGGCTTTGGAGACCTGCTGAGCTTCTGAAACCCTGACGGCTGCACTGCAGCCTGAAGAGCCGAACCTGTCATCAGATTGTAGGTTAATCAGCTTCACTCTCCATCATGCTGCTGGTCGGTTCGTCGGGTATTAGACTGTATGGAAGAAAGAAATAAAAAATAAAGAGATCAAGCCGGTTGACGTTGAGCCATTTGAAAGGACAGTGTGTTGCTATCACCTACCAGTTTGTTTCGGTTTGGTAGCTGATGAGAAACTGGGTTGAATCGACTTTCCATGTTGGGTCTTCTAGGCTGCACTGGAGCAGGTGCCTGCCAAGTAAAATATTCCGCTTTCCATCATTAGCTCCAGTCTGCTCGGGATGCTTTCTCCGCGTCTTTTTCCTGAACGTGTCTCTCTTCTGTCCAGGTTGTTGCTGGAAGGCACAGACGTGAACGCGAGGCACAAGCTTGGCTGGACTGCTCTCATGGTGGCAGCTATCAGCAGAAACTCCAGGTACGTTTGTCTCAGCGTTCACCGTCACGTAGTGGGTAAGTCACTTCACAGCTGCCCCACCTTTTTGTAAAGTCATACTGAGCTCCACAGAGGGTTTCCAAAAAGTTTGGGCTGGTTTGGGCTGTCTTGTCGAGCTAAACCGAGGGAGCTTTTCACTCTTCCTTTGCCCGGTACGTTGTGTGGCAGATCGAGGTAGGGTGCTCCGCAGTCCCGGGGGGGGTGACTGCTGAACTGGCAGTAGGTTTTGGCCTCTGATGAGTCCGTAACCATGGATGTCGTTGAGGTAGGTAGTCTAACGCCCCACCATCAGAAATGGTTCCTGCAAGAGCTGCCGCGTCCCTCCTAGCTTGTGGGGCCATTGCTGGGTCTTTCATGCTAGGCCTTTATGAAGCAAAAAGGCTGAATGCCGTGCCCTCCCTCCTTAGTTCCCATGATGATCGCTGTGGCTTCTTGTAACCTTTTAAAGACACTCTTAAATATATTCAGTCTACAACTAAATTCAATTAGTTTTTTATTTAAGGAAAAAAGAGAAAAAGAAATCCAATTTTGGAAAACGTGGGACAGACGGGAGAATGAGCTTTGATGTTACAACCTCTCAGGGATGCTTTACTTAGTCACAAGTTCATAAGCAAAAAAGCCTAATTACTTGGGAAAACACAGGATTAAAGCAGTGCACAAAGGCTGAATATCCGCTCTCGGGCGACGGGATTCGAATCCATGTGCCGAGTTCGTGTGTGGTGCAAACTTTGATGTGTGCTATGACAAGCTGAAAGTCGTGACCTCCTTGGGGAGCTCCTTAAGATGGGCACAGAGGCGGGGGCTTGGGACTGTTTGTTTAACTTTGATGTCCGAGCAGCAACAGGCCCCGTTGTTTGCCCGTCCGCAGAGGGACGGGCTTTGGAGCCTCCCACCTCTGCCAGCGGACAATGGTCGGCAATGGAGTGTGACGACTGTTGACCATTCCAAGTGACTGGTGGAGCAGAACAGGGCTTCCCGAGTTGCAAAGGCTAAGAGGAGACAGGGAGAAAGGCTGTTCATGGTACAATAATTACCTAAAACCAGGCCTAAAATCGGGTAGAAATGCTGATGAAAACATCTAGGCAGTAAAAGGCGTTCAGCACCCTGGCTCGTCCCTTGTTACAGACTGGCAGAGCGATGACGAGGGTGTGTCTTATTTGGGTACCTGGCAAAAAAAAAAAGCTTTTGGCTGTGCTGGGCAAATGGTGTTTATTTTTCCCACCTTTTGGATGAATACTGACTTAAATTGAAAATTAAGAAGTCCTTGAATATCTGAAGCTTGGTAGGACTTGTCTCCAACAATATAGTGGAAGAGTAATTAGATACTCCATGGAGGCAAACATAAACGCAAGCCAGACTTACTCCTGGAGTAACAACTCTGTTGATGCCACCGGGGTTGTGCCAGATGTGGTTTTGGCCCTCCGTACCGTTTCTAGATCCGTAATGTCCACAGAGGGGTCTTGCTGCTGGCTGGGAAATGTACTGAGCTGGAACATGACACGCGGAGTGTTTGAAATTCCCTACAAATCGTTTGCTCGCGGACGTAGTCCACAGGGCAACCTTTTTAACCCGAACCCGGCAGAAGTGGGCGTTGTGTGTGCGGTCGGCTGTGGAGGTGGAGAAGGCAGAGCCTGGGGAGCTGGTGGCTTTGACTCAGTGGCAGGGGTTTGCCTGCAGAACTTTAAATGTTTGTTGGCTTTTCCCTTCCGAGTGCAGACTGGTTTTCTGGGTCTCTTGCAATCCTTTTACATACATTAGGTAGGAACTAGTCTAAATATAGACCTACTCTGCTTTGTGGTAGGATGCAGGGTTATTTTTTTTTAGAGCGGTGATCTAAAATTGGTTTATCCAGCCACTGATTTGGTGGATTATAAGTTGTTATGGCTTTTGGTTCTTAGTCCATCAGTCAAACAGCCTCCAGGAGAGGTGAGCCAGGTCTTCCTCTGGCTGGCATGTCAGAGGAGAGGTAATGAGCGTCTCAGAGATGGTCAAGGAGAGGTAACGAGCGGCTCAGGGATGGTCAGGGAGAGGTAACGAGCGGCTTAGAGATGGTCAAGGAGAGGTAACGAGCGGCTCAGGGATGGTCAAGGAGAGGTAACGAGCGTCTCAGAGATGGTCAAGGAGAGGTAACGAGCGGCTCAGAGATGGTCAAGATGCAGCCAGCTGAGCAAGGGTCTGCACGTATTGTTAGCCTGCCACAAGTACAAGGTCATTTGATTTTGTTATCTGCCTGCTCTGTGACCACTTCTTCTTTTAAGGTTGTTGATACCTGCACAAGTTACCCAGCGTGGCTTTAGGGGGCTGTGACATTGGTAACTGGAATGAGTGTTTTCAGCGTAGAACTGCTAAGAAAAAGTAAGCCTTCAGTCCCAAATTACTGTCTTTCCAAAGTCGTTTTTCAGAGAAGAACTAAGTTTTCAGTCTCTGCTGTGCTGCTGGAGATTTCTGTGACCTGTCCTTTAGCTTTGTAATGTTTCCCAATTTTCACAGCCCTCACTCTTCCAATTAGACAGCTGCAGTCCATATGTTTAATTTAATTTCAGAGGCACTGCATTAATGATGTTTGTCAGTTGCCATCAGCTACAAGATAAAAGCCTGTGTGCCGGCAGGGAAGTTTGGGGTCTGTCTTTCCTTTTTAAACAAAACAATGATCATTGTCTTCCTCTTGAAAACATCCTGTATCCAAAACATGGCAAGGCATGAAGAAGTGTTCTGGTCCATTCCTACTAATGGGTTTCCAAGGGGAGATGGTGCATAGCTGGGAAGGAGCGGGGTCAGGCTTCATGTCACGCTGAAGTGCCGCCTTTCTCATGGGCTCCCAAAGGCTCCTAATCCAGGTGAATTTAGCTTCATAGCACCCTGTGAACCGGAGAGGCACCGGCACTTCCAGCAGCCCCTGGTCCAGGCAGGGATTTCTTTCCCCTTGCCTGTGCTCCGGGGCATTGCTCTTCTGCAAGCCAGGAGTGTTTCTAGTCCTAGCTGGCACCTTCCTCTGCAGAGCGTCCTGTTCTGAAGTGCAGATGCACAGCGTGCGGCGTGACTGCGGCTTGGCTTTGGCACCTCTCAGCCCGGGGTAGCTTGTGATCTGGTGGAGAGGGACCGGGATGCCTGGGATCCACGCTGGTCTCTGCTCGGCGGCTGGGAGGAATTATTTCTTTTTTCTAGTGTCCCTTATACTCTGCGTCTGTCTCTGCATGCAGCTGGGGCTCTCTCTTGTGCTACAAATACCCAGGGCCCCCGCACGTGGTGCCCGCACATTAAGCCCCCAAACATTGCTGTGGTGATAGTTATAAAAGTAAGGGAAGTGGCCAAATACTTCAGTCTGGTGTCTAATTTTGGTGTTTGTGTTTTAAAAACACTTCATTAAGGTGATGATGTAAAAATATTGTTGAAAGAATTGTGTTCCTTTTTTTATTCGTTTAATTAGCTTATTACCTTGTTTCAGACCCTTCCTAAAGTGTGGATAGATTCATTTATGGTTCTTTTTTTCTGTGAGAGGGAGTCCAGGTCCAAATTCCTCAGCTCTGTGATAATACAGGTTGTAATCAGGTTGTGGGCTAAAGACAGATCAGCTGCAACCACGTTTACATGAGCGAAGGAAGGTTTTCCGCTGTAATTCCCATAGCTGGGGGAATTTCCCGTAGCTTTAACATAGCTGATGAGGTAATGATGCTGGTTTTAGTGTAAGCATAACAACATATAACTGTCACTTTGTGTAGTCCGCAATGCTGTGTCATAACTGTGCGTTTCTGTTAAGGTACGAAGAGCAATGCGGGCGAGGGGGTGCGCGTGTGCACACACACCTTCCACCTTACTTTTCACTTACGTTTTTCAGCTGGAGTGACTCCTGGTCTGTTTTATTTTTAGTCTTCATGGAAAGCCTATTGCTCTTCTGGATTTCAAGACCTGCTTTAAAGTGGTTTCTTAATTCTCCTGGAAAGACATCAGTTTTAAAAGGGAGGATTTATAATCTGTGCGAAAAACACTGCTAGGGGCTTCTTTCCCTTGGCTGCACCTGCTACCTTTGCACATTTAGCATAGTTATAGTAATTAAGCTTTAATTAAATGCTTACTGAGAGCTTAGTGGGTTTTGTGCTTTTGTTAAACTAAGCAACAAAGCTATCATAAATATAAAACCCAAAGCCGTTAGGACCTTAGCAGACTAAGTCTCTATGCATTTGTAGTGTAGTGACCTTTTCTGCATACAGCTACTCTGTTTTTCCTTGTTTCAGCAGAAGTAAAATGACAGTGAAATATTGAGTCATCCTCTCAGCCCCTCATGAGGTGGAGAACCGACTGCGCGGGAGGGGAAACTAAGGCACAGAGCAGCATGGAAACTCGAAGTCGCAGCAGGATGAGTTTGGGCGGTTACACTGGCAGCTGGTTCTGCTTCTGTTCCTTACCATCGATGCCACCCCTGTGCACAGTCCAGCGGGGAGGGAGGGGGTCAGAGTGCGATTTTAGGACTTCCGAAGTTATGTGCGTAGCTGAGGTGGTGGGGAGGAGCAGCCGGCTGTACTCAGAGGGATGACCACCTCAGGGCGGTTCAGGCCTCTGCAAGGCTCGGCAACGGCTTTCTCAGCAGCAGCAGCAGCGCCCACGTTTTACAGGTGGAGAGAGAAGATAAAGAGAAAATGGTTTGGCAGCAGCTGGGTCCCTGTTTGCTGGGACAGAGACACGTGCGGCTCTGGGGACGGGGACGTCGGTGAGAGTGACGGGCATGTGGCTGCTCGCTTTAAGTTTGTGCGTGTTTTCTCAGGTTCAACAGTCAATCCTCTTCTTTCCAGCTTCCCTTTTTCTTCTTTACTAATACTAGCTGCAGTACTTCTGTCCATCTTCCTCCCCCCTTTTTTCACACGCCCATCTTGTTCTCACCCCAAATGCCATGAGCGGCTGTGCGTGGATCCCAGCGAGGTACCCTCAGTGAGTGCAGGGAGGGCGGGAGGAGGGTCAAGAGCGGAATGCAGCTCCACCTACAGAGCATTTCTGTATTTGAACAGGTGCTTTCTCTTGGAAGCTCGTCCCCGTCTCCCCTCGCCCATGGGTGTTCTTCTGTACGGACTGCTTCACGTTCTCTTAGAGCAGGAGGGGACAACCGTAATGCTCTGTGCGGGTGAACCATTCCTTCCACGTGCTTGTAAATGAGTCCTGCTTGTTCATCCAGCTCACGGTATAAGCACCTTCCAGGCATATCTATTCTTGTTTCACCACGGGCTTTAGCCTCTGATTCCTCTCAGCTGTTCCCAACATCATCTCTCCTCCTCCATTTTCTTTTCATGTCTTTGCCTTCTTGCACACCCTTTCTCCTTCTCCCTCCATCTTCAGGTCTGGATCTCTTTGCCTTTCTTCATCTTTGCTTCCCAACACCTTCCTGCTGGGAACGACCAACGACAAGTGACGCCTCCCTGTGCCTCGGCTCTCCTTTTCCTTCTCTGTCTTTGGAGATCGAAAGAGCCGTGGGTCAGAGGCTCTCACACAGAACCAGAACCAGCGGTGCTTGGCCCAGCATGGTCCTGTCCCTTCCCTTGCCCTCCTCCAACCCTCCTTAAGGAGAGGAGTCGGGAAGCAGCTCCTTGGTGTAGATTGCTGGGACTTGTGCCTCTTCCCCGCGTACCTAGACTTTGTGCATTGCAGGTGCTGTGTAGATGTTTTATATTGGCAATAACAGTACATCATGCATAATAATATTCTAGTGGGTATGTTCTAAGACTTATAGCGAAGGGTGACCTATCTGGAGCTATTTTCTGTCTATAGGCAATGACATGATTAACTGGCGCAGTCTTATTACCTATATTAGGTACATACATCTGTTCCAAGTGGTTTTTTTCACTCCTTTCACTTCAGGCAACTCATTCAGAGCTGTCTGCAGCAGAGCTGGAGAAATATCTGGATGCCTTTGGAAGCGCGTATGGCCCATAGTGTTGCCTGTCAAAGAGCTGAGGAGTCGAACGTGGTTTTCAGCTGTGATGACAGCACGTTTTGAGGGCTTGATCCTGCAAACAGGGGCATTGTCTTTCAGCTACTCCCTGTCTTTGAAGGACAGTGTCCATATTGTACCTGCCCACCTGAGGACAGACCGACGGCAACTGTTCCCCACGCTGCTCCTCTGCTGCCTCGGCAGCGTCCCCGTCTGAGAGCTCTGTGCGTGAGCATCCTTCTTCCCAGGGATGAACGGCATCCGTGTCCTGCAGGTCAGGCACAATTAGATATCGTCAGCTTAGCAGGTCACCGCACCTCTCCAAGCCACAGAAACTGCCTCTGTGCGCATTTTCTTACCACCGCGCGCAGGTGACAAGGCTTCTTTTAACTCTCCTTCGCTGGTGGCTGGGGACATGCAGCAGCGATGCTGTACCTTGAACGTGTCTCTGAAGCATGATTCACCTGAGTCGCACTCTCAAGAGAAAAGCGTTGGGAGCGATATAACAATTATCACCCTTCAAGATTTTTTTTTTCTTTTTGGATTCCATAATCCCTTTTTATCCCTTTTTTGGGGGTGAGGATCATTTTCATCTGGGTCAGTAATAAACCGCCACAGAGGGGGGGGAATGCCACAGCTGCTCCGCTTTCTGTGCCACAGGTAGGCGTAAACACACTCCTGGGAAGGCGCGCATCCACATTTAGACCTCATCTGAGAAAACAGGGAGAGAACCGGGGCTGGAGTGTAAACAGCAGCTCCCCCCGGCCCCCCTGCCCCTGCTGAGTTTTACAGAGAGTTAAGATATAGCCACACAAGGGATCTTCTTTGTGTCCAGGCAGGACCTGTGGCTTCTGCCAGAGCTTGGGGCAGCCGCATATCAAAACACGTCAAGGCTTTTGCATTGTGCTGATAACTCACGGTCATGGGGATCACTGGACTTCTTGGTTCACCAACCCCAGCTGCCGGCGCGTTGGTCCAGGCACAGCGCCTCTTCTGACGCAGCCCCAGTCACGTCCAGCCATCTCGTCATTGATTTCCCCACCCCCTGTATTGTATGTATGTATTTATTTATTTAACAATATGTTGGTCCAGCCATTAAAAGCAGAAAGCACTTTCTCCAATCGATTGAACTGCCCAGCGCACTTCAGTTAAGCATTGCCCTCTGAGTCATCACCAGGGTCAATTTAGATTTATATTCACGCTGATGAATAGGCTCTGCCTCTAATCGAATGAAAACTTGATCAGCAAATTAAAACTCGGCTTGTTGAGGCTGTTGTGCACAGGGGGGGTATGGAGGGAAGCCTGCCTCCCCGGACCAGCTCGGCCTGCCGTCGGTGTCCCTCTCCCTCTAGGTATCTGGTGTGGAGTCTTGTTCTGCCCCGACACCTGGCAGCAAGAGGAGGGAAACAGGAGGTATATGGGCCCGAGAAACCTGCATTTAAACCCCACTCCTTTATTAATAACTATTAGCTGAGCTGGTGCAGAAGAGAAAGATGCCTTCTGCCTTCTCTAGCCCCTTCACCAGATCTTCCTTAGTTGACCCCCACAACTGCCTTATGAATTGGGAAGTAGTTAAACCTCTTCTTCCTGGGAAACCTGAGATTTTTACCCAGGGACTGGATTGTTAGACCACGCTTTGTGACTGTCATCTGATTTTGCAAGTCCCTTGCTTATTCCAATGACATTCACATGCTTTACGCTGATGAGCGCAGTCACTCTGTGTTTTGATGGCGCCGTTACCTTTCCTAAAGGCTAATTTGCTTGAATGTCCCATTACCTGCAAATTGGATAGGTACAATCAATATTTGTGATTCCAGAAACGTCTGGCTGGTGCAGAAGTGCCTGGAGGGGACGGCACGTCCCAAAAGCAGGAGGTTAGATTGAAAGATGATTGGAGAAGGCGGCTGAATGTGCAATGTGTTGTTATTAGACCAGTGAGTCCTTCCTGTTTATGGAGCTGGATCGCAGCCCAAAACGGGGCCAGGCTTTTGGAACACCAGATTTTGCCAGTAAGAGATGATATCCGTGCTTATTAAACTTGAGCCTCCCAGCTATCTTAAGAGCTAAGGAAATGTTTCTTATCGCTGGGGGGAAATGGTGCAGAGGGTCGTTAATAGAGAGAGTGGAGCAGTTCTGACATCGTCACCTCCCGCTTTCACTCTTAGACCACCTTGCGTCTAGCATTTGTGGTCCTCTGCTAAACTTTTCGTGAAAGGTCGTTGCCCAGAGAGAAACGCTGAAGGTGTATGCAACGAATGAAGAGTGAAGGGCTTCCCGAGAGTCGCGGAGAGCACATGAAGGTGATATCTGATGAACATTAATTTCAACGTAGTCACTAAGAACAGGAAGGGAAGATGGATGGAGTTACCAAGGAAATTACAAGTCATTGTGTGTTATTGTTCGGTACCCATAGCTCACCCTGGGCTGCAAGGTTGTGCATTAAAGTCCTACACTGGGACTTGGGGTCATTTCTCTTAACATGAGGAAGAGGCATGGACCTTAAAAGCCTGTCAGCTACGATTGGAGTAAAGGGATCTCTTTAGTGTTGACAGCCATGAGGATAGCATCCAAGAAGGGAGGTTTGACTGTATCAGAACTTGTACTTCTAAGGACCTGAATGATCAGAAAGGCCTGGCTTTCTGGTGTAGGTGCTGGAAGCCCTGATGCAAGAATCACAATAAGTCAGCTGCTGGGGCAGGATAATCAAAGGCTTAATTGAGGCACATTGCACTAATGATGGCTTTACTAGTCCAGTAGCTAGATGTCCATCTCTAGGAGCACGGAGATCATCAACACAGACCCCATAGGGCAGCAGGGCAGTGCCTGCCCCACTATCCTCCATCCCGTACCTCCTGCTTTCCATAGGCACTACCGCTTCAAGATCTCTGTTGCATTTCTCTTGATGACTGGGCTGACCACCCTAGCACCAAGTACTGGAGTTGCAGGATGTCTCCAGAGGAATCCAGCACTGGATCTTCCAGAAGGACTGTGCACAGATCAGTGATCTGTGCCGGAGCTTTCCCAGGTAGGAAGCCTGGCTGTAGCACCTTTACCTCTCCTGTTTCATAGACTTGGGCAGATGGCACACCTCCTGCCCAGCACTGCCAGCCAGGCACCGAAAGTAGGATTGACAGGCGTCCTGCCTAATGACCTACCTCATGACCAGAGATGGAAGAGCCTGGGCTGGTGGGCTTTGACTATAGTTGTTCTGGACAGCCAAGGCTACGCACTTGGGCTCATGTGGCTTTACTGGTGGCCAAACCTCTCTCTTGCTTTCCATTTTGCTGTGGCCATAGAGGTCAGTGGTAAAGGTCATGCAGTGTCCCTTTATAGAGGCGACACATTGGAGTTGTGAAGTAGAGGTGTCTGGAGCTAGGCATGCTGAAAAGCCCTTGCTAGAGGTGCTAAAGGACTTTTAGGATAGGTTTTGTGCCCCGTGCCTTATTGATGCTCCTAAGGTGGTCCAGAAGGACCTACAGGCTTGTTGTGTGGCTGGAGAGATGGCACTCTTACATGAGATGTCCTCATTGATGAGGCCTTTAGGAGCAATGTAGCGGGGCCGTGTAGACATGGCTTTTCTGAACATGGAGAGGGAGATTTGTATCAGCGTCTTTTCCCTGGCAGCAAATTGTCTGTTCTGAGAGGACTGAGGATGAGACAGGAAGGTTACCTCTCGCTGGAACTGTGCTGAAGATGGTAGATGATCTCACACACTGACCCTTGCACCAAGACCAAAACTGCTGAACGAACTGAAAGAAAATTCAGGCTTGGAGGGATTTGAGTGGTAGAGAGTGGGCACATCTGTGATGGAGGCTTCTTAGGGCTTCACATTCCTCGTTGCTGATGTCTGAAAGTAGGTGAGATGATCCTCCTCAGTGCCAGTCCTAAACCACCAGATATCTAATTTGATCATGGGTGTGCAACTCAAACCTTCAAGAAAATCTTCAGTGTAACGTGCTCCTGACTCCTGAAATTGTGAAAGATCATAGTTGGTAGTTGCCGTTTGACGAATAAGATCCAGTTCAAATACAGATATAAATGAACTCTGTGTGCTCACACGGGAGATGGCGGGAGGATCTCCTGGCTTCCAGCCTGGTGCTTTGCTCACTAGAAGTAACTTTGTACATGGTGAAGAGCGTACCAGTGCCAGGAAGGAGCTGGCCTCTATTGTACCGTATTCAAAGAATAAAATAACCACCTTTTATTCCGCTAATGCATTTATGGGGTAAATAGGAGAGGTGCTTAAGTTAAATTCTAAATGTGACATGACAAGACACAGCCTGCAGATACGTGTCAGTCAGTCTGCGGTGCACGTCGCTGTCAGCCCGTGAGCCATGTCACCAGTGATGAATGCTAACTAACGAGTTACTGTCTAGTTGTCATGGAAAGCTTGAATCCTGGAAAAAAATTAAGAATTAACTGGCTTCAAGCTGCTTTCAGAGGCGGTGAGAAATCTAATTCTTGCCTGATGATTGTTTGGGTTCGGAAGCAGAGATGGAGGACTTCTACACCAAAACTGCCTGGCCTGTATGCCTCGTGCTAACCTGTCCTGCTGCAGCCTGTTGATAACTTTACAGGTCTGGAGACTGAACATCTCGGTCCCCAAGCACAGGAGAGCTGCCGCATGGGATGTCCTGCCTGAGTTGCCATGCTGGTCAGCCCTAGGAGGACCTGCCTCTCCAACGGGCCCTGCAGCTACAATATAAAATAATGGGGAAGTCCTTTAAAAATTCAAAGATTAAATCTTTCAAAAGTCCTGGCAGCTGCTGGGCTGGTTGCAGATGGTCAGGCCGTCTTCGGTGGTGATCTCATACGAATTGTCTGGTTCTCTTGGTGGGGATTTGACTGAACGTCATGCAGCAGTCCAATGCTTTTCTTCCAGAACCCCATATAATTAATGCAGTTGACATATATTTTTTGAAATGCTGAGGTTGGTGCTTCATCTTGTGAGGGCAGAAAGAGGCAAAGAAAGACCAGCTGTCTCTCACAGCCAATGCAAGTGTAAGAGATGCCTTTTCCAGGGTGGCTTCCATTAGCTGCATCAAGGTAGAGGGACCGCTCGAGTGAATGCTATAAATTGTAGGGCAGAAACCTCGGGAGCGAATAGGGCCCTTCCAGCCCCCCGCCTTCTGTCGTGCTTCATGCTGAAATGCTGCGTGCTTCTTGTCTTGGTAGGATGGCACCTTCATTAAAGGAGGCTTAGGCTGTAGTGATTGCATCCCGAAAACAGAAGTAGCAGCACGACTTAGTTTTGCTTCCCTTAACCTGAAGAGCATTACAAGAATCTTCCTCTTTGCAAGGGCAGGGGTGGCCTTGGAGCCAAGATCTGGCTCCGACTGTGTATTTACTGCAGCTGGGGACAGTTTCCACCACTGATCCAGACCTATAACCGATTCCCGTGGTGGAATAAAGCTCACGCTAAGAGCGTGTTCTATGCAGGTCTTCTTGGGAGGGCTGTGTTTCCCTACGGTGTCACCCCTGCCTCAAGTGCCTCCTGCGTCTAATTGGTTTCAGAATATGCTGGCGTGGTTGTATTTGTTGAAATGTTCAATTGTGGTTGTCGGTTTAACTTTCCTTCACTAGCTGGGAATGTTTGAGGAGGGCTTTCTGAGCACTGTCTCCCTTCTCAGTCTCTGAAGGACTTTACTCATGTTCTACCTCTGCCTTATTTTTGTTCTAATTTGTAACAGCGTGGTGAAGATCCTGCTCGCAGCTAAAGCAGATCCAAACCTTGGAGATGATTTC
Source organism: Fulmarus glacialis (assembly GCF_000690835.1). NCBI lineage: Eukaryota > Metazoa > Chordata > Aves > Procellariiformes > Procellariidae > Fulmarus > Fulmarus glacialis. The sequence continues at coordinate 27,203 of NW_009189593.1, forward strand.
AGCAGCGTGTATGAGACTGCCAAAGAAAAAGGCCTCCATTCTTTAGAAGGTAATATTGATTGTGTGCAGCTACCTGCACTTGCTTTTCAGGTCCCAAAATTTTGTTTCCTGGCTTTGAAATGGAAATTTGACCTCGGGTTTTTTTTTAGAGCTAGCTTCAGCTTCCGTTTAAATGCAGAGTGACTGATGGTACGTGGGTGAGTGTGCATCTAAAGATGAGAGAAAACATTATGTGGATGTTTATGGGAAGCAATCCTTCAACGTTTTAGAGATAACCTGTTCTTATGTAGCCAGAACATAGACAACAAAGTTGTCGATAGCGTCATCCCATCGACCCACACGCAGCCACTTGCTGGGGAAGGAGAAAGGTTCGAGGCAGTGTATTCCACCAGTAGCCTTACTCTAGATCTTATAAGTAGATATAAAATGAAGAAAGACTTGTCCAATGGAAATAAAGCTGAATGATGTAACTGGTTGCAATTAGTAGTGCTGGTTTTTGGGCAGGCGTTAATGCTAGCTTTCAGCCCCTGAAGTCTTTACATGAAAACGAGGAAATTTTCTGCAGTGTCATTTCATCTTGTTATGATTTTTCTTGCCGATGTCTCAAGTTCCAGCCTCACCCTAACGTTACCCCATTGCTGGGATGTTGATGCAGACTTGGAATCACAGAATCACAGAAAGGTTTGGGTTGGAAGAGACCTTTAAAAGTCATCTAGTCCAACCCCCCTGCCACGAGCAGGGACATCTTCCGCTAGGTCAGGTTGCTCAGAGACCTGCTCTGTTTATTCAGACCGATTTAAATGTCCCAGACTGTTTCCACTTTTTGTGACGATAAATGGTGGTTAAATTTTCTTGGGTTTGTGATTATCGATGGAATCTCGGGCGGGGGTGTGTCTGGATTCTCGGTGCCCAGCTGTGCTTCAAAGAGGCCAGCCGCACTTTTCAAGGATGCTTCTGTCCCCCAGGCTCACGGCTCCCAGGCTGGGAGGAACGCTGGCAGGTCTTGGCCCCGCTAAAATGTCCCCGGCTGTTGCCTTCCCCGTCCGAGCGCTGCGCTGACCTGCCGGCCTCGGCTCTGAGCTGGCGGACCATGGAACGTGTCCCAGCCATCCCCATCTCCCTGCCAGAGCTCAGCCAGCTGCCGGGACTCGCGTTCCCGGGGACTGCTGCATCCACAGTGACTGCATTTGTGTGCTCCGACCTTCTGCTTTGAAGTTAAACCTTTTCCTAGCTACTGTAAGGAGAAAATCGGAGGAAGCCACACAGGTTGTCCGGAGCCTCTCTTTGCCCTGCACGGTTTGCGGAGCCAAAATCAGACGGCGACATTATCCGTTGGTCTGTCTGTGCTTTTTGCCTCACCGCTGAGAGCTGAAAGCTATATAAAGTCTAATGAAGGTGTAATATTTGAACCTTTCATAAAACACAGGTTGAGTTAAGAAGATGAATCAGTGAGGGGACAGTTTTGACAGGGTGTTATTTTATTTTTAAAAGCTCTCCGCTCCCATCCCTCACTGTAACCCACCCGTGCAATAGACCTGCTCCTTGATGGAAGTGGGAACACGCATATATCAGATCGCTGTAGCAGTGAATGCAAAATGTATGAAACAACATTAAAAAATGAACAATGGAATGCCAATACATAATGCATGTACATAGACTTTATTTAAGACAAAGTATATCAACCAATAAAGTTAATTGTTTTTGTCCGCATTCTTCCCTCTATAATGTTATATATTTTTGGGGTGAAGAAAAGATAAGGCCACTCAGTAAGAAGTTGCATTATTTCTTTCGTTGACATGTTTTATTAAAAAGAATAAATTCAGTTGCATTTTTAAGAAGAGAGGGAGAGAGAGAAACTGCCTTTGTTTTTTACTTTTTTTTATCCATTTACATATTTCGTGTATAAATATTTTTTCATAAAAACATCCAAATCGAGAGGGTATGCTCCACAAACACTGCACAAAATATATTACAGACATTTATATGGATGGCAGGAAGGGAGACAGAGGGCTGAAAATTTCCAGGCACCCAGTGATTGATGGTAGACGAGGCTTCCCCTGACGCTTTATTGAGTTTCCGATGATTATCTCTCTCTGAGACATTTTTTACAGATGACGGCTGAGCTGTCACAACGGACCATGGGGGAAAAAACCCAACAATAATAACACTTTAATCTCTTTACTGCACTGCTCCCTAGTATCTCAGATTCATCTTCCCTGACGCACGCAGTTCATTATCCTGCTCCTCCCTGGGTAGGAAATGACGACAAATAAATAAATATACATGCTCACCCTGTATGCTTGGAGAAAAGACCCAGGAAAGGAAGGGAGCCAGGGCATTAATTGATCTTCCTGGAGGTACTGCGGTTCATTAGCGGAGATGCTGGGCTGGGATGGCATCAGGTATTCATTACAGTGTTTTTCTCTTCTGAACTTTTCAAGTCTTCTGGAAATCTGTCGGTAGCTCTTAGGCGGGACCGTGGAGCCTGCACTGCAGCGGGTCCTCCGTCCGGATCTGCTTTGCTGACACAAGGTATTAGGTGCTCAGAGCCGTTTCGAGTTCTTGATGGCAAAGGCCCTGAACGTGGGCTTACTGAGTTTTGGTTGTATACCTCCTCACCAAGCAGCTGAACGCACCTCCGGGAGCAGAATTTGGCCCACCAGTTGGGTGGCGTTCCTTCAACAGGAGACAGCATGTGCCAGCCCCCCATCACTTAGGCTCCGTGGTGGGGCTTGTGGGGCTTCCTCATCTTGCAGAGTTGGGGAGAAGGGTTGTGGCCAGGCCTGGCCCTATTACCTGTCCCCCCCAGCCGAGTGAGAGGTGAATTAGTCTCCATGAACTCTGGAATGAGGTGTGACAGCCTCCCTTTCCTCAAAAATCAGATATAAAGTGCAGTAGCTGCCAAAACCTGCAGCCCTGAGTGGTAGCATCTCCTTGTTGATAAAAGAGCCGCTGAAGATGGTGAATGCTGAAATGAGAGAGGGATCTGCCCTCCCTTCAGGCATGAGAGTGGTGTTCATATCGGATTCTTGACCCCTTTGGTGGCTTTGATTGTCCATCTGGCCAGGCTTTAGATCAGGCTTCTTTCTGGTGTGCTGAATGCTCCCAGGACTGACGTTGTGAAGATGCCGTCTCTGCTCCCGTAGGTCTCCCTGGCTAATCAGCAGCCTGGTATTGTTATTTTCTTCAAAAAGAGCCACTCTTTTCCACTGTTTGTTTTTGCTGATATCTAGAGCAAAGGGCTTAAAACCCAGGAGGTTTCCCAAAGCCTGACCTTAGACCAGCTGCAGAAGAGTATCAGTGCTGCGGACCCTCCCTGCGGACCCGCGCAGGGTGCTGGGCCCCTGGGTGCTGGAGCCCAGACACAGGGGCTGGTCCGCTGGAGACTCCCAGAATTAGGAATTGGCTTGAAAGCCAAGCGATGGTGGGGCAGCGTCCTCTCCTGTCACAGCTTCCCTGCTGTTTGCAGAAGTCACGCTGCCTCGTAGTAATCAGTCTGAGCATCGGGAGAGAGTTTCTCCTGGCTTGGGAGAATATTCCCTCCCCTTGTAAAAATAGCGTCTAAAACTAGGTTTAGATTCCTAAAGCATTCCTAAAGCATTCCTAAAGAAAGGAATGCTTTATATTTTTGTGCTGTGCTGAAAATTCTTTTCACCCGGGTTTATAAAACATTAATTTTTTTTTTAAATTTTAAATCAATAAGTAATCTAGGACTAGCATTTGTTTTGCTAGCCCCGGCGTTGCTCTGTACATAAGCTTCAAAGTTTCCTTTCCTTTTTTTATTTATTTTATTTATTTTATATTTTGCAATGTTTTTCTCAATATTTAATCTCTGGTGAGATTAGCACCGGCGCATCAGCAGTGGAGGCACCTTCACCTCTCCCCCTGCGTGTCTGCGTCTAAGCTTGCACGTAGATGTTGCAGATGTTGTTAAGTCTGTCCTGGGGACGGGTCGGAGCTGCGCTCAGGGAAGGGCGATGCCTTTCACTGCCACCTTAGAGACGTCCTGCGCCTGTGCAGTAACAGCGCAGCCAGCTCTGCGAGCCGTGGTGCGTGGCCGGAGCGTCGGTGGGGTTTGCGTAGGAATCTGCCGCTTCTCCTGCGTCTGTGCAAAGGGGACAGATCAGCGAGAGCTGGGCCTGGAGCTGATGCCGGCTCCCCTGCAGAGAACCTTTGCCTCTCTACGTCAGTTTGATTTAATTCCTCGGTCTTCCAGCTTTGCAGTCCGAACTCTGATTTTGCGCTTGATCTGGAAGATTCAGCGTTTCGGTGCGTCTGTCTCACTGCACAGTCCTTCTCCTGTCCTCCCGGGAATGCCTTGGCCCACCTTTGCTCCGGCCTGCAAGCACAAGTCGTCGGGCTTTCCCTTTTGCAGGGTATGCGTGCATGTTGGCAGTCAGTAGAACAGAGCTCAAGGGAAGAAAAAATTATAATTAACCAGCTCTAGAAAGCATCGGTTTCTGTTCAATGAAACATCACAATTTCTAGGTCTGATTTCACAAAACCTGCCAGGGCTCGGTGTAATTGCATTTGCCCAGGGGATTCCAGGCTTTCTAGTGAGTTGTAAGATGTGTTCTTATGAATTATTCCCATCCTGGTAGCGTCGAGGAATATACCTCGTGTACTGGTGGCTAAGCAAACGCAGAGTGAAAACTCCAGATCCCAAAGCACAGCCGGTCTCAACACCAGACCGAAGATGACAAGCAGGTAGATATGGTCAGGAGCAGGACTGAGTTGAGTATCATGCTCTGCAGCACTTTAACCCGTATTACTTTTCAGTTAACAAAGGAAGTCTTTTTAGAAGAGTTCCTGCTCTTAAATGGCTACTTCTTGACGTTTCTGGGAAGCGTGGAATAGCGGAGGCAGCTCCCGGTGGAGATGGGCACGTGGGCAATCGGAGCGGTGTGATGAGGGAAGCCTAGCATGACTCTGAGGAGATCCACTGGGCATTCCCAGCTGACTGCCGTCCCCAGGACCTGGAGCGCTGTCGTCCCTCAGCCTCTCTGGCTCTTTTCTCTCGGTTATGGCTTGTAGGTTTTGGTGCTTTGTGCTTCCAGCCTTAAGTAGGTGCAGACTGCTGGGATCGTGTTTTGGCTGGGGGGGGAAGGTGGTGTGGAGGAAGCATTGAATGGTTGTTCTCTGGCCCTTCTGGACAGTAAAAGGGGAAAAAAAAGGCAGAAGTCTCTGTATTGCTTACTTGTGTGGGATCCTAATTTCACTTTGAAGGTGCAAAGAGGCTGTGGTTGGAACAAGGCTGAGAGGTCTTCTCTCGGGCTTTCTCCAACCACCTCCTCCCCTGCCTGGGCGCTGTGAAGGCAGTCGCTGGGATTTGTGGAAACTGTTTTGTCTTCATCTCCGCTGCTGCTCAGTGGAGTGGGGACAATAGCCACCAGAAACCCCCACCGGGGTCCTGATTGTCTCCTGGAAAAGGCCATTAGGCCCTTAACAAGCTTCCAGACGGGTGGCGGTGGTCCGTTCTGCTGGTGCACGTTCAGACAAGCAGTTCTTTACTTTGTCTCAGTGAGCTGAGCTTTCATTCTTCTTCCCCTGCAGTCCTTGTAACCCGGGAGGATGACTTCAACAACCGCTTGAACATCAGAGCCAATTTCAAGGGCTGCACAGCTCTGCACTACGCCGTGTTGGCTGATGACTACCTGACGGTCAAGTTGCTGCTGGATGGAGGTGAGTTTCGTAGCTCCAACAGGCTCTTGGGCCAGGAGCGGTTTTTCTGAGTAAGCCTGACCCACAGGTCCTGACAAGGACCAAGTCTTTCATTGTCAGGATTAGATGTGATTTACTGTTTGCTTTAATCTCTTTATTTTTTAGTTTCTGTGTTCCCATTCATCTCCAGTGGTTTTTCTCATGTACTTCTGGTGGCTGTTCTCATCTTAATCATTGAGTCTTCCCTTTCTTCCTGCAGTTCAGGGGAGATGCATCCCCTGGTCTCTCTGCTCAGTATTTTGAACATTTCCCTTTCGCAGTTTGCACTCTACTCATCTGCCATATCCCTTCTGTACCTGTGTGGAGTGGAATCGCAGAGCCTCCTCTTTACTGGGAATGGCTCTGCTCTGTAGACAAGGCACTGGTTAGGTAGCGGTACCCACGTTAAATGGTTGAGGCTCAGGTACAGTTGGAATCTTGGCAATGCAGCTCATGTGAGAATTGGTAGAAATTAGCTTGTGCAGTTACTGGCCCTCACGGTTAGATCACAGACCCCTTCTTCTCATGGATCCTGCTTTACTGCCATGTACTCACGGCTCGAGATTACAGATCCATAGATACGCTTGCGATTGGACTCAATGATCTTAAGGATCTTTTCCAACCTAAATGATTCTATGACACTAAGGAGATGAAAATTCGTAGGACTATAGCATAGTTTGGGTTGGAAGAGACTTCAGAGGTCTCTAGTCCAACCTCCTGTTCAAAGCAGGGTCAGCTGTGAGGCCAAACCAGTAACTCGGGGCTTTTGCCAGCTGGGTCCTGAAAACTGCCAGGGATGGGCACTGCCCAACCTCTCTGGGCAACCTGTTGCGATGCTTGATTGTCTTCGTGAGGAAAAAGCTCATCAGCACTAGTGGAGGGAAAGAAGAAGATGCATTTAGCTAACAGAATTGAGATGTGCTACCATGACAACAGTTTTTTATATTTACCCTCCTGCTGATCTTTACCAGGATGACATTTGCGTCTGTGTTATGCTGTTACCCAGAACCGGAGTCTGCTGAACGCGTATCTAGATGTGCACGTGCTGTTAGATTAGCTGCATCTGCCTGCGATGCAAATCGTTCTGCTACTCTCGGTAGAGTTCTGCTTTCCTCCAGATTTGTGCCTTGTCCCTCGCGCTCCTCCTGCTACAACAACTTCAACTCCTCTCCTCCCTGCAGGGTCACCTAGGGCAGCTTTGAATGAGCAAGAAGCGGCGATGTTGTACCGGCTTTCAAGCGTGCGCTTGCCAGCAGCCTTCTGCCAAAGGCAGCAGATAGCAGCTGAGCGCTGTCAGCCTGTCCCTGCAGTGGAGAGACTCTCTAGCGTCTGTCTAGCCAGATGCTGATTTTTGTAAAAATTTTAGGAATGTCATCATCTTCATGGTGTGGGCGTCTCAGGAATTCAGGAGTTAATTCTGGGGAAGCAGGCGGGCAAATCATTGTACGATGGGCTCACATAAGGCTCATTCCTTAAAAAGATAATGGAAAGTAGCATCCGTGAAGGCTAAACATCCCCGGAGGAGATGAAGAAAAATAATTGTAGGAACACTGAACCTTGATACTCATCTATACCATATGCTCGTTATCTTTCACAAATAGAAAAATAAGAGTGAAAGGTTGAGATTCAATACCACTGAATTCCACAGTTAACTCTGGGTCAGGATTTCTCTCTGGGAGCCTGCCAGATACCAGAACCCTATCTCTTGGCCATAAATTAACCCCAAAAAAAGGAGCCACTGAAAGAAAACCTATTGCAAATGGATTTAGCCAAGGTTCCTCAGGGATGCTTGCAGAGAAGGGAGCTCAAAAAGCGGACAGCAGCTCTGTAAGCTGCGGGGGTATGTGCATGTGAAGACTGGGAAGTCCTCAGACAAAAATATTGGCCCGTATGCGGTCCAGCACATTTGTCTGATGCGGCAGACCTACTCCGTGTTTGCAGCATACGTAGACACTGCATGAACACCGACTCTGGTGCTTTCTCAGCGCGTCCCAGTCGCTGCGCATCTGCTGCCCGGTCCAACTGCACGTGTTCAGCGGTTGCTGGTCCATGGTGGTCAGAAGAAACTTTTCCCACAGGACCCCTGAGATCCTGCAAGTCGTGGGAGGAGTGGAGTGGGCTTCGCCCTCTTGAGCGATGAGTTGTGAAGGCACACGCCAGGAAGGGCTTTGATGGCGAGTGCGGTGGGCTCTCTGGTGTTATAGAGGGGCAACGTGGTCGAAGTGCTGGCATGGAAAAGTCCTCGTCGGTGTTGTGAACAGATCTGAGCAGAGTGAGTCTGTGGTTCTTGAGGCTGGGGAGTATTTCACAGGTGGGATGGTGTGAATCTCAACAGCAGTGTTTTATCGCTAAAAACACCTAAAATACAGACGTGGGCTAGCCTCGAGGGCAGAGGGGCAGTCCGCTGTGAAGATGCGGCACAGGCCACAGCCACGGCAGGGGTGCGCGTAAGTTGGCCACAGTGGTCATGAGAGAAGGCGACGGCAGAGCTGCCAGCAAGAGGCCGAGAGCTCTTTTCCCGTCTGTTGAGCTTGGGCTGGCAGCCGCCCCCCCGTACCCTCTGGGGAAAAGCTGGACTAACGTTTTTTACAAAGGTACCTGCTTCTTGTTTCTGCCTTTGAAAGTCTCCTCGCAAGACGTGTGTATTACTAGCTGATTGAAGGTACCGAGGCAGCTGCTTGGTTATCCTAAGTACAGGTAAAATATGGGTGCAAATAAGTGAAGTTGGCAATAAAGAATTTCGCCATACTGAATAAATAATTGCAAGTAGCAAGTCCAGCTCATTTCTACATCTGTCCCCTGCTCAGCTATCTGAGTGCTGTTACAATACAGGCCTCTCTTAATAGAGAGGACTGTTCTTTTTGTTCAAAAGCTGCTTCTGTGTCTGTCCTGCAGCCACTGCCGTCTTTGTGAATGACCACTTCTGCTGCTCGATGCTCATAGAGAGTTCTTTGTTCGTGGCAAAGTCTCTCAGCTCAGAAGAACTCACTGGATCTCAGAAAAAAAGCATATAACAATCTGTAGGACTGTGTTTGTTTGAGTACAACTGAAGGGATCGTGTACCAAATCAAAGTGAAAACTCAGAATTTAGTCAGCCATAGCACTAAAACGTGACGATCGCTCATCACCGTTCTGTTCTTAATCCAGTCCCACGGAAATCCTTCTGGATACAGATTCAAGAGAGTCTACGCTAACAATGCATTTCCAAGTGAAAATCATCATCTTGCAAAGACACGAGCGTGTCCCAGTGCTTAGACCCTGGGAATAGCAGTCCACCACTGTGAATCTTCACTTGGCGCACCACGTGAAAGATCACGCTGGAGTCCTTGCAGGATCCCGAGGCTGAGCATGCAATGTTCTTCAGATTAATCTGTGTTCGCCAGCCCATCCACAACACCCACTTACCCTTCGCAGTCATAGTTACGATGAAAATTTATGACGGTTTACTTGCTAAATCAAATACGTCTCCCCTTTTTGTCAGGTGGATTCTTCTGAGCTGGTGGTGTTACAGCAGACCCTTCCCTTTCCTTTCAGTGAGTTCTGCACGCTGGAGTTTGATTTCACGATTGGCGCCTGACACGAGGTTTTCATCGCATTGACTGGGGGTGTTCCCCTCTCCCCGACAACAAAGCGTGGGTCCCTGCATCCTTGTTAGTATAATCTGCGATGAATACATGGCTGAAGGTCTCAGAAGTGGAGATCGAACACCTTTCAGCGTGTGCCTGCCCCGGGCCCTTTGTGAGGATAATTTCCCCGTGCGATCTGCCATTGACATCCGCGCGTAGGATGTCTCCTGTTTGCTGACATGGAACAGGCTCCCCTCGCTCCCTCAAAACCTGCCTTTTTACTAACTGCCCATTTACTCTCCCGAGCACTTCCTTCGCTCCGTGCCCTGCCCTCGGGGCCAAAGCCATTAACCGCCAAGGCCCCTCTCTGCTAAAACAACTACCCCGTTGTGCGGCACTGGGTTTTTTTTTAAGGGAAGCCCCCGTGCGCTTGCCCCTCACCCCACATCCCTGGCCTTTTGTGGCCCATTCAGTGACTCGCTTGACCCCTCCAGGACCTTATCGCCTTGTGGTCAGCATGTGTGTGCCCAGCAGACCGCGAGACGAAGTCGCTGCTCTGTTGTCCTTTCGGGCAGTTGTTGGTGACATTTCACAGTCTCCTGACCTGAGCTGACACCATAAATATCGGTGTTTGTGGGAAGGAGCGGGTGGGAGCTCACATCCACAGAGTGCACCAGTTGCGACTGCAGGCACGATCGATTCAGAGGGCTTTGTGTTTGGCTTGGAGGAAGGAAGGCAGGGTCTCCAGCTTGTTGACGATGGAGGTCTCTTCGTTTTAGAGGGAGCTTTTATTATGTCGGTATTTAAATGTGCTACGTGAAATAGCTGGTATTAAAAGGTTCAGCTTTCTGCAGGCAATAGGGTAGTCTTGCCATAGAGCTCAGCCGCCTTCTAGCACCCTTCTAAGTCTGATTCTGCTCCAGAACCTGCCGCTGAAATGCAGGTAGCTGGAGGAGCCCAGGCAGGCACTGATCCAGGGGAACTGTATGAGGTTCAACAAGGCCAAGT
>NW_009189594.1:0-7810 GCF_000690835.1 Fulmarus glacialis
AATATACATATGAGATCTCCCAAAGCACAACTGAGACACTTAAGAGCATGTAGATACTATTTTTTTTTTCGTTAAAATCTGTCCGCTCTCAGTGGTGATGATGACTTTAAGGGACACTGTCAGGCTATAAATTACATGCAGGAAAAACTCCAGCCTGTCTGGGTTGATTAGCGGATGTCCCGCGGTTTTAGGGTGGCGTCAGGATGATGATCTAAAATGAGTATTTTGAATTTGGATTTGGTGGGGTGTTGTACAACTCTTAACTCATTTCACATCTGTATTTTCATGTGCTAGCATTAAGCTGCCTTATTCCTCAACAGATTTCTGGAGATTGGGTTTAAAAATGTTGAACAAAATAACAGTGAATTTCTGTTCTTCTGAAAAGTGCGTTTAATAAAACCTGACTTCTCAGCCCAACTTGGCCTGACAGTGTCTCTTCCAGTTAAATTCTTCATGATCTTGTTTGAAGCAACAGCCAATGCTGCTGAGCACGGCATGTTTCAGGTGACCAAAATGCAAGAGATTTTTCTGAAAAAGACTGCTCTTATATTGTGTCAAAACTAACTTCAAGTTAGGGGAATTTCTACTTAATTGTTTATCTGCTGATTTGCTTTCAATACCTATGCGCTGATGTGATCTCTCTGTACCCTTTGCTAGTGAACTCATTTTTTTATTAGAATATTGTGGTCGTTTCCTTCAATTTCAGTCTGGCTTAAAATGAGTGTGGATTTAGATTAAAACAATTTCTGATGCAAAACGATCCTATCTTGGCCCTTTAAAATATGTAAACAGTATTTAACATATATATTAGTACTGCAATTCAGACTTACGGTAAAACATAAAGTTGCCCAGCATTAATTCAGTTGTGATATTAAATGTTTTTGATGTAAAAATAAGGAAGTAATTGCTTCAAACATTTTAATCTGAATTTTTCTAAACTAAATTTAACCATACACTTTTAGATACACCTATTTTACTATTTTTAAAGTGCCTGGTTAATTTTATTTGGGATACAACGCTCACTGCATGCTGGAAAGTAATTTACTGGCTTTTCTCCCAAATTAGTAGCTTTTGGGATATTGGGAGCTGCATGCTAATAATTTTTGGAGGATCTGGGATTTTCTATTTTGCAATACATCTTTATTGTATGATATACCTCAGACTCCTTGAGGATTTGTTAAATGGTGATACTGAGTATGTTGTGGTCAATCATTAAGACAGTGAAAACATCACGATGAAGTAGTGAAGTCTTCACAGAACCACTGTAATGAAATAACTGGGTACTGTTCTGTACCCTCTGCGTCCAAGGCAGGGGACTGATGGAATAATTTACTCTTTTTTTTTGTTTGTTTTTTTGTTTTTGTTTTTGTTTTGCAGAAGATGAACAAGTATCAGCAGTCTAACCATTGGGCTATTTATGTAAACCACTTCACAACACAAGGGATCTGGGGAGAAGGACCACATGATTCTGTTAGCGAACGCTAACAACTTGCTGCTACTAACCTCAAACGTTGTGTTTGCCTCTGTCACGGACGAGATGGAACGGGTTGGATCACGTCTCTCTACCTTAGTTCAGTCTACCACCGCCTAAGAAAGCTATTTCTGCCTAGAAAACTGTTTCCAAGGAGCGTACCCACTACCTGGATACCGACATCGGTATCCAGAGATGGACCGGGCTTCATGCATTTGGGAGGACCAGTTGTCACCACCACTTGAAACTCGAAAGCGTTCTTCTGTATGATACCATGTAATCCTTTGGTAGTTTTCCATCGTCGTTATTTTCTACATGACCATTCTAAGTCTAAGAGTGTTATTTTATGAACTTTAAAAAAAATATATCAAAATGTCAGCAAAAGCGAAGGACATTGCTGAAGTATCTGAAAATAATTTATTAATTTAAAATTTTTTTGATGGGAATTTCCTTTATTTGTGTTGGGAGTGCTCTGGTTGGCTAATATAAATGTTTAGTCAATGTGATAGTAAATTAGCTACACATAAACTGTCGTGCTCTCAAAATAAACACAGAAAACTAGAAACGGGACATTATCAGGTGCAGAAATACATGGATTTTAGAGTGGTTTTAGATTAAATATATATAGAGCACAAAGCCCTGCAGAGCGGCGTGCGTCACGGAGGCAGCCCTGCTGTCTGCCGCTCCCCTCCTACACGGACACAGCAAAACCCCTCTGCCCTTGAAGTATTTTTGGAAATTTTTTAGCTGCCAGCCAACTAAGGCAATAGTTGGTGCTCTCCTCGCCTGTTAAGAAATCGTTTGAAATGTGGAAGCTGTAGCTCACAGGGAGCTGTTAGGGGAGTTTAAAGCTTTCCCAAAAGAGCTTTAACCAGGTTTTGCCCTGCAGAGTTCAGCATGCAAAGCATGTTGCTAGAAACCAAAACTAAACCGTGTGTTGTGGGTTTTAAGATCATCCCACACATTCTGGCCTGCTACCAGAGTTGCACAGGATTTAGGTGCAAAGGTTATCTTTTAAAAAAAAAAAAAAAATTATAAATCACCTTCATTTCACAGTAAAATTTGTGAAATTGAATATTAAATCGCATAATGCTTATATAAGAGTATAAATGCATTTTATGATGGGTTAAAAAACCCTGTTGTGTTCATCTGGAAAATACAGATGGTCTCAAAACGTTTTGTTTTAAATCCTAGGTAAAAATCCTGGTGTTGTTGATGTCAATGACAGTTTTGACTTGCAGCCAGCCAGTATTAACATGAGATCCTCTAGTTTGACTATGGTCAAATAAATTGCTTGTTTGATTTTGCTTAGCCAGCCAGAGCGCAGAGGGGTAAAACTGGAAATACCTGCAGTTTCTTTCTTTCTTTCTTCTAGCACATGATGCCCCATTCTAGTGTTAAAATTGGACATGAATGTGTGAATATGTATTTAAACATTTAATTGTAAATCTTTGTTGTGATGTTTACAGCCTAAGCTAGAAAGAAGATGTTTGTCATTTTTACAGTGCCTCAAAAATGATTTCTATATCCATAGTTGTGAAGAGCTTTAAGGTTTGGGTTTTTTTTTTCCTGTGTGTGTGCAGGGGGTGCAAGGTGAATGCAACATTTTCTGAAAATGACACAAGTACCAAAAACAACCCAAAGCCTATGATGTGCTTTCCCCATAGCAGCTTGGGACTGACGCTACCGGGTGAATGTGTATGACCCAGCCTGTGTCTGCATTCGTAGCGGTGCCAGGTTCAATATTATCGTGTGGCTGGAACTTACCTGTATTGATTGGAATTTGGAAGACATAAATGAACAGCGATGCTGAGGAAGGGATGCCTACTTCATAACTAATTGGTTGGCTGTATGAATTTTGGTACAAGTATCTGAGGAGCAAATGGTTGAAAAAATACATTAAAAATCAGTTGGGGTGTATCATAATAAATGCATTTTGCTTTTTTGAGGCCTTAATGAATATAATGAACCTGCACAGGCCTTAATGAATAAAGATTGATGTAAGCGTCAAAGCAATGCAGGGCAGAGAGGTTATTTTCAGCACATGTAATGTTGATAATATAACTGTTAAATTGATAGTTTTGTGGGATATAAATACAAGTCCTAGCAATCCCACCGTCAGCTGTAGTTGCTTGTTAACTTCTACAAGGAATGCGCAACAGGCTTTGTGTTTGGTCAGAAAATCATCTGTGTTGTGCCAGGTAAATTAAACCATACGGTTCCCCTGACCTCGAATGTTGAGCTGTAGATTATTTCAGCCTGTTGAACAAAAGTGTAAGGGATGAGGGGTTGTTACTAAGGTGACTTCCTTTTTCCCCGAAAACCTGATAGTGCTGTCTTTGAGGATACGGTAAAGCTCCTCTGGGGAGCAGGGTTGGGGTCTCCTCTGGCAGCCAGAAAGAGCAATTGAATAAATCACCCATTGAAATGTGGTGTTTGCACATCAACAGCATCCGTCTGTTCTGCAGGGCTTTTCAGGACACTGAAAAGTTTTTTAAAGCGAGTGAAAGTCTTGCTAATTGTATTTTCCTAATATCCAATACAGCTGGTGTAAATAAATCATGCATAAACTACGGACAAATGAGCTACTACTTCTGCTTCTCCTGCCTCGCACAGTGTGGCTTGCCTCTGCTGGTCCTTGCTGGGATTTTTGTTTGTTTTTTAAATCAACCGATCACATTGATCGGGGCCAATAGCCAAATGTAGTGTGTCTGGTATGGATTTGAAGAGACATTATCCCTTTTTTCGTTAATTCAGATGGAAGTAAGATGGTGGTTAGTACCTGTTGTACACTGCTTTATTGAAGTGATGTCTTCTGGATCATAGATTCCTGACTTGGTACCTCCACTGGGTTCCTCTGACTCGGGGTCTGATTTCAATGAACAGTTAAAATGCCTCATGTCACGTTCTTCCACTGCCGTACCTTGGTTTACTCGCTTTCTGCTGTTTGTTTGCTCTTGACTTGCAGGTGAAAGATCCGTTTCAGCTATTTGTGATTTAACCATCCAGTATTTCATTATGCTTTATAAATCTTAAACTTCCAAGTAATTCTCAAAAAAGAAGTGCGGTTTTGTAAACTTTAGTTGGCCTCTCCAGTTGCAGAAAGAGGAAAATGAGATCACTGAGCCTTCCGAGTACTGGTTTCATCTCCCAAATGTACAAAAAAATGGCAAGGCAATGTCTGCAGATATTTGCAGTACGTGTTTTTGCGGTGTGCACGTGCAGGAACGGGTGGATGTTTGCTAACGACGGGCAACGTGTTGCTTTCCTGGCTCGTTTGCTTTGCCTTTACTCACATAAGGAGTTTCACAGGGGTGAGCGGTGTTTCACTGGGAGATGGTCAGAGCCCATTGCTCGGGATGGGGTGCACAGTGCACTGAGGGCTGCCTGCACCCTGCCTGCACCCGCTGGCGGCGGAGGGTGTCCCCGTTCCCCGAGGGCTGAACCTGTCAGCATTGCTACTTGCAGAAGGAGCCTGCGTGGCATCAGTGGTGTTGCAAAACCTCTCTTTCATCATCTCCCAAGTCGTTTCATCGCAGGCAACAGTGGAAATACGAACCTGCCATTTGAGTTTTTATAAAACATTAGAATTAGAATTTTTTTAAAGGATAAACTTACCACTGCCTTCGCAAAAACAGAAGAAAAAAGGGATACTCTCTCTTTAGAAAAGCTTTACACATTATATTTTAGAACACTTGTATAGAGGGTAATCTACCTTGAATTCCCAACCCAGCTTTTGCTTATGTTGTGCTTTTTATTGTTTTATCTTTATTTTTGATATACCTGGAATGCAGTTTAGCTTGGTATTAATTAAATTCTAAATATGTGAGCATATTGGCAAAACTGCACAGATGTAATGATATTCCAATAGCAATTGTACTGCACAAGTCAGTGATTGTAAAGTATTCTGTAACAAGCAATGTTTGTCTCCTATTTTTTGATACCTCTTACACTTATGTCTTTTAGAAAGACAGTGCCTCTGTATGCTTTTTGTATTTTTACCGAGTGATTGTAAATATTTGTTATATTTTTGGTTAAGAGAATGTTTAAAAGTACTGTTTATTATCCAATCTATTAATATGTTGGAATCAATAAACAATCTACATATATTAATTGTTTTCAGCAGATCTTTTCTGGCAGCCAGCGGAGGACGGGAGTTGAGCTGGTGTGGAGCTGGGGAGAGCCTGGCAGGAGCATTGCTCACCAGGGCTTGGTGAGGAGCAGCCGCCGAGTGATTTTTGTCCTCGCAGTGAGCAATGGCCCCTCAGGTTTTGGCTTTTCCCCCCATCTCAGCTTGCACCACGGGGGGAGCAGCTGGAAGAGCATCTTAAGCACACGCATGGGGGTGCGTGAACCCCCAGCCGCGCAGGGAGGAGGTGGTGGGCACGGTGGTAGTGACTGCAGCATGCTCCTGGCTCCCTGTCCAAAACCGGATTCGGAGCAAGCGCTGCCCCAGGGTCCAGCCGAGTTTGGTGTTTGTCCCCTTTGCTGTGCAGCAGCTGGGACACTGGGGACACTGGGACCACAGCCTGCCCCTGGGGGGGAGCAGGGGACAGACGGGGCAGCCTGCCTAGGTCAGGGGAATGGCCTCCGGGCACCAGAAGGGGAGCGAGGAGGGAGCCAGCGCTGCAGCGCTCGGAGCCTGTGCAGGCATCACCCGTTGCTCAGTGCTTCGTACCTCTCCTCTGTGGTCCCTCATCATCCTCCCTCCTGTCCCACACTCCCAGAGCAGCTTGTCCGTCTTCCTCCCGCAGTCTCCCCACCTGCGTAGGGAGCCCCTTTCCTTCCTTCCCTCCCCGCCAAGTCCCCCGTTCCCCGCTGCCATCCCCTCCTGCCTGTCTGCAGCTCCATCCTTCCCAGCACCGTGCTGGAGCCCTCACTGGGATGTGACATGGGGAGTCATCTCAGGGACACCAAGGGCCACGTGGACCTGCAGGGAGGCTCTGCTCATGGGGACAGGGACTCACATCTTCCCCCCTTTCCCTGGGTCCTGTGGCCCTGCCCCGGGCACGGCTGCACCCGCATCCAACCCAGAAAAATCAGAGCGATACGAAGCCTGATGCAGAAGCGCCATGGGGCTGTGCACTGCGCCTTGCAGACTGTTACACCCTGTAAAACACGAATGAAGACGTGCAGGGAGTGAGGGTGGAACCACAGAGCTGAAAAGACTTTTTTTTTTTTCCCCCCCCGCCCTCATTTTTGCAGACTGGCCCGTGGCCCCTGGCAGCCCCCGGCGTGGTGCTGCGGGTGGGACGGGCGAGGGGAGCAGGAGCTGCACCAGGACCCCCCTGCCTTGGCTGGCAGGGCCCCCTTGTATCTTCATTTTCCCTCTATTTACTTACTGATCATCCAAAAGGTAAGCTACATGGGAACCTTATGGATAAATACATTTATTTTTTTATTTAGGGAGCGTGGCACTTCTGTAAGGGGTACATGCTGGCAAGCAAAGTCTGCAGCTTCTTGTTTGCTTCCTCAGTCCAAATGGCATTTTCTTCTCCCCCCGTGCAGCCCCTTTCCCTGCCTTGTGCGTGGGGATGCGGCTGCACACGCGCTGCCGGATCAGATGAGATTGGAGCTTCATCTCGTTCACCATCTTATTTCCCCCGGTGGGGCTTTTCAGTTTTGTCCTCAGGGATTTCTGATTTCAGGCAGTTTCTGGGAGGCTGTTAGGTTTTTTAAATTTTTTTTTTTTTTAAACTTCTGAAAATCACCATTCTTCTTAAAAAAAAAAAGGAGAAGAAAAAAGAGCTGCCACAAGAGGACAGCATTGCCTGTGCTTTTATCAGCGCCTTTGCAAAATCCTCTTTGCAGAGGCCGGGCTGGTGCAGGTTGGTCCCTGCGACGCTCAGCCAGCACCCGTCACCCTCGGGGGTGACAGCGGGGACATTTCGGGTTTTGCCCACCGCTCTCCGGCCATGGGCTGCCCTCGGTGGTGTCTGCGGCTCCGAAGCCATGGCTGGCGAAGCAGGAGGTGAGGGAGGATGCAGGGTCTCAGCAGGTCACTTTGCATTTAGGACTTTCCAAGGCTGTCCGATACGTGTTCCAGATTTCCTCCTCACTTGTCTGGACGATCCATTTTCATCCATAATATTTATCCCACCTTGTAGGAGCCATGGCCTTTTCTCCACTCTTCTCCATCTGTCTCCGGGCGCTCGGCTGTAAAGCTTTTCTTCCTGCGGGTCTGCGCGGCAGAAACGTCAGCAAACCGGTAGGACAATCTGTGAAGGCAGCAGGTAGCACTCTGGTTTTATTGGAAAGCGTAGTGTCATTATGGCCATATTGCAGCAAGCAATTTGTTGTGTGAAACCAAATTAAGAAGAAGCAATTTCATTAGCGAGC
>NW_009189594.1:7822-10326 GCF_000690835.1 Fulmarus glacialis
ATTCCTGCTTGTTATTTTGATTTGGGGTTTTTCTTCTATCTTGTTTGTTTGTTTGTTTGTTTTCCTTTTATTGGGGCTTTTCTTTTTGTTTTTTTTCCTTTTAGTGGCTTTAAAAGCTATTTGGTACTGCCCAATTTGTTGCTGTTTATCTAAAATTACTTTAAACAGGTAGAAGTGGGCACCCTCGCCCCTGATGCAGTTTCAGCCTTGCCTGGGTCTGACGCTGTCCTGCTTTCACCCCTGCGCCTCGCAAGCGAGGATTTACAAAACTGTGGGCAGAGCGTGGCAAACTCCTTGTTGCAACAGGCTTCAGTCCAAAAATCACTGTAGCGTGTGCTGGGCTCAGCACGAGGGAAGCCCGGACCCGGCGGTGGAGGCGGCTGCGAGCGACCGCCCGGCCGAAACGAGCATTGGACCCCGGCCGCCCCGAGCGACTCACGGAACCCGCGGTCCGGGGTCTTCATCCCGACCTTCGCTCCGAGCCGCTGGGCAAGTCTCCTTCCCCTGCCGCGGGGTGGGAACCCGACACACAAACTGCATCTCTCCCCACCCTCACCTTTCCGTGTCCAAGCCTTTGGATTAGACCTGCAGCTGTCGGAGCGGTGGGTAGCTGCTTGCACTAACAGAGCTTCATAGTCAGTGTGCCCCAGGTCTCCGGGTCACCTGAAATAGCAGTCGGTGCATCCAATAACTGCCGACCTAAACTTGAGTTTCATTCACCGAGGGCATTCAACCAATGTATTTTCTAATTTTCTGCTGGCAAGCAAGTATCAATCAGATTTTATTGGGAAGAATTCGTAACTGCTTGTCAGACTGCAGTAATGCCGTGTATTATGTGCTCGAAGAAGAGTCAAGAATTGTCCCTCCAAAGTAAATATGAAAAGAGAGATTAATCCCCTCTCCTGGCACAAAAGACTGCTCAGTTAGCAGATGTTCCCTGCTAGAAAACTGCTTTCTGTTTGCTTAAAGGGGGAAGCCAGGAGGCCCGCTGGCGGCGGCGGGGCCGGCAGCCCGAGCTGTCCCCCCCGCCCGGGGGGGGTCGTGGCACGCCAGCGGGGTCAGTCAGATGTTTTCAGCTATTCATCGTTTATTAAGAGGGTAAAACGTGCCAGAGAGACCGTGTTTGAGTACAAGGAGTGCTATAACCCACCTCTGCACCACTCTCTTCTTCTGTGTCAAAATCCTGCGCTTTTGGGGGCTGGAGAAAGTGTTTCTCCTCATCTGACCTCAGTTCAGGAGGAGCATTTAGAGCCCATGATATTTTCACCGTGTGCTTTAAGGCTGTGGCATCAGCTCTTGTGGTTTGTCCCAGAATTTGAAGTATTTTTAGCTTTCTTGAAGATCCAGGTCCTGGAGGCATGTGATGACATGAACCGATGAAATTTTTTTGGGGTACGTAAAGCAGCTCTTGCTGCTATGAAGAAAAAAACCTCGAAAATGCAAACTATAGAAGGTACTCTTAAAAAAAAAAAAAAAAAAAGGGAAGGAAATGAAGACCCACATTTATTTAACCCCCCCCAGTTCTCGTCATTGCTGGGCTGCTGGCTCCCAGCGCTGGCTTTCTGCTTCCCTGGCAGCCTAAAAGCAGAATGTCTTTCCCTGGGGTATTGTCCCAAAGACTTTTGTTTTTCTGGCTGAGCCAACACTCCTGGAAATGCAGGAAGAATCAAGTTGTTTATACGAGAGGAATGTTAAATGGGCTCCACAAACATTTCTGTTCATTTCCCTGTATTCATCAGAGGAGGAGAGTAATTACCAGTGTGACAATGCTGCAAGTCAATCTTGGCTTGGGAGAGATGAAGAAAAATGGTAATAACTGAATTTCAAATGTAGATGTAGTTGCATTTAACACTTACGAGCAGCAATAAAGATGAAGGTTGTAATTGTATCTGCAATTCCAAACCTCACGACATAATTTTATATACTCAAACATCTGTTTTAGGATCACAGCTGAGAGTGTCAGATAATTGGCTTTTTTTTAGACCTATCGGTTAGGCACTGTCAAGTTTATTATAAATTCAAACTCATTTATTAGTAAACACAACTTGTGTTGAACAACGCCACAGGGCAATAGTCCTGGCAAGTGCATTTGGAGCTGCAGAAGTCCACTTTGCCATTCAGAGGGATGCTGATACATGGCGAAACTCAGGGCTCCCCGAGGGAGAGGGCAGCCGACAGCGCTGACCCTCCCGGGAAAGTGCGGGTATTTTACCCGTCCTTTGGGAATTATGGCTAACGAGCGTCAGGGAAGCCTGCTGCAAACCTGGGAAAAGCTCTTTTGGGATACCAGGGGTTGACGGAGACCTTCATCACCTGCTTGCCCAGGAATACACCTTGTCTCCACCTCGGTGTATCATATTTTTGGGAACACGCATGGCTGCAATGCGATGCCTCCTTTGCTTTCTCTCATTTTATTTGCTGTATTAGTAGTTAAAGCTGATGGAGAGGAAGGTCTCGTGCTGGGCTCCTGCTTGGAGGACCAGAGGGGTGGTGCGGGGAGGTTT
>NW_009189594.1:10347-46196 GCF_000690835.1 Fulmarus glacialis
CCTGAGCCAAGCCCGGGAGGTGCCGCCCGGGCGCCCATCCCAGCGCTGGCTCTCCGGGCCGCTCCTGCAAGCAACGGAGGTTTTGGGGAGCAGCGGCACCCCGTGATTAGATGCCCCCGGCACCCTGTGGGTGCTGTGCAGGTTGTTTTGTCTGCGCTATTTCCCAGCCGTCGCATGGCGGGATGCTGAAAGCTCTCGTCTTGCTTCTGCAGCTTCGTGCCAGGCAGCGGCGCCCGGGCAGGCTTTTGTGCTCTCTGCAAGGGCTTTTCACCCGGAGCGTGGTCCTTTCCCTCGCCCCGTGGGGCTGCGGCATCGCGCCCTGCCTCTGAGCTCGGCTCGACAAGAGGCACCGAGCCGGTGCCGTGACCCCGTGTCTCTCGCCGAGTAGCCGCGGGGCCCCGCGGTGCCTGGGAGACACACCTCGGCCATCCCCCTTTGCCATCTGCAGGGGGAAGTAATTAAATTTAATAGAAGTCACCCTCGATTTTACAGCAGTAGTAATTAAATGTAATTGGAGATGTGACTTCTAAACAAGGCCGTACGTTTTTTCCAACAGTATGTTTGACATCAGGAAGAACAAACAAATAACCAAGGACACGCAGGAGCGGCGTGTGGAGCAAAGCTGTTCTTCTACCCGTCTCCGTTGGTGGTGTCCATCGCAGGGGAAGCCTGCCTCTGCCCCAGCTTAATTAAACGATGCTACTGGCCAGTAATGGGTGGGAGAAATCCGCTGGTGTTAGGGTACCTTGTGTATCATCGTCAAAGCAATGTTTTTAAAAATAGTATCAGCAGCAGAAGCTGAGAAAGTTCTTGGGTTTCTGCTGCCCTTTCCCTGGAGGAGGCTGTTCCCGCGCAGGTCTCCCTGCAGAGGGACCGAGGGGCAGGCGCTTCCTCGACTGACTTTGCTGTGAAACCTTTGCTACTTTGATGAGCCCTAAGGGGCTGAAGCACGTGTTAAAAAGAACATAATTGTCAGCCAATTATACAGTTTAAAACTAAAAAGCCGGCCTTTGGTGAGGGTACGGTTTTCAGAAGTGCAGAAACCTGGTCAATTAGAAATTAGTCAATTAAAAAGATTAAACATGGCATAAATAAAGCTCTCCTCCTCAAGCTTAGGAAAAGTATGCACCAAAAAATTCAGTATCTGCTGCTTCCATTACCCGTGCCCTTTTCTGCCACATGGAAATGTCACCTGTGGCCAGAGGGAGCTGACCTGTGCTCGTGGGAGCCCCGGCAGCGGGGATGGGGACGGCGGCGCTGGCACCCGCTGTCAAATGTCCTCGGATATTTGAAATTGTGAATGTCACCCTGGAAGGTGTGAGCTGGACCCTCGTGGGGAGCTAAACATGCAGCACAGCCCTAGCCCTCAAAACTGGGAGCTGTGGGGCGTGTTTTCTTTGCGGTGTTTATTATTGCATGGGAATAAAGGAGCCCAACCTGCAGTCCGGCACCGCGCAGATCGGCGATGGGCAGCAGTGCTGGTGCAGAAGGTTCGCTGCTAACCAGCTGCAGCAAAGGCTGGGAAGACTGAGAAAGGCTCTGGTTTAGTTTTTTAATCTGAATTATTTTTCCACAGATGGGTAGCCTGGCAGTTCAAGAAGTTCAGCGCTGCGGTCTGTGTGCCGGTGTTTGATACCAGGTTTTTACACGGTGCGTGTGGACGAGTAGTGCAGAAGTGAATGACTTGCGGGCATTGTTAAATGTTTCATCAAGTCTTGTCAGGCAAGAAAAGTGACTGTGGGAGGAAGACCCGTGGCGCATGTTAACCCAGGTCTACCTGTGGTGCTGCCGCTGACTTTGGTTTCGGGTTGGCTCCGCTTTGTCAGGCAGCTGGGCACCGGGCAGGGGCGTCCGCTCCATCACCGCCGATGCCTCTGGCAGCCAGGACTGCATGCAGCGAGTATCAGTAGTGTGCCAGATTTTTTCAACGGGCAAATAATGTGTGGCCAGCTTGAATTCTTCAGATCAATAATTCAGTGAGAGGCAGCTCGAGCGCTTGGAAATAGCATTAAGCCCGACATAGTTGTTCTGCTTATTGCAAAGGATCGAAGAAACACCGGAGCCTGAATTGCTGAGCTCTATCACCGTGTCAGTACTGTAAGTGTGAATATTAAGTGCTGGAGGAGAACGAGGCCATGTGTGTACGTGGCCTCTGTGACAGGCGAAGAGGAAATGCCGAACTCTTGGACTTGCCAACCGCTGGGGAATGGATGTGGGAGATGGGACCAGTTTCCACTGCGGTGCCATACCCGGTCACCATGCCCATCCGTGGTCCTTCCTCAAACAGCAGGAGGGAGGATGCAAAGCCATTTCTGACAAAATTAGGAGGATTCTAATCGTCATCTTTTTTTTTTTTTTTTTTTTTTTTGGCATCAGTTTGCATCTTCTTGAAGAAAAACAGCCTCTCCTGGATGCTTTGTGGGTAGCTTTGCTCCAGATATGTTTCAGGTTAAGCAACAGTGAGTAAGGTGCAAATATGTCAAGGTTTTCCTGATTTAGCTCTGCTTTGGAAGGGGCAGGGAGGGAAGCTGAATTGCACCAGTTTCTGGCAAGACCATAATGTGCTTAGCTAAGCTGTCAAGGAGAATTAGTGCAGTTCGACATCATGGAGCACTATCCTTAAATCCTGTTTCTGCTTCTCACGAAAATCAAGTGTTTCAATGACAAAGTAAAATCTGTTTTGACACACTTCAGGATTTTGGGTTGTGCCCCTCCCCGTTTGATTTTGCTGTCTCAATTTCAAACATTAGCCGGAGAGGGTGATAGGACAATAAACGGCACAGCAAAAGGAGAAAGCCCTTCCCGTTGCTTGTGTTGTGCTATGGTTTGATGGGGATTTAGAGGTTGGGAGCAATAATACTAAACTGACATTGCTTTGGTGTCAAAACTGGCCACCTCCCGGAAGGCACGAGGCTGATCATTAAGGCTCAGGTGTCGGAGGAATTTCCCAAGGCAACAAGTAACTTGAGTTTCTCCATGGTGTTTGAGTCAGTGTAGGCTCCCAAAGGCCAGAGAATCAAATCAAGGTAAATGCCTGTCAGGTCTTTTGGGACATGCAGTGGATTTCCAAAGTGTATTTGTTCTTGGTAGGTGCCTATGTTAGGTTTCGGTGGGAGGACGGTGGTTTCTGCATCCCTATCGTTGCTTATCTGCATCCTAAGGCACTTCAGCACTTCTGGTCTGAAAGACTAAGTCACATCTGAAGATGGGAGTTGAGGTTCCTAAAGCCATTTAGATGTGTTACCCTGCTCTTAAAATCTCTATTTGTAAGCAGGATTTTTTTAACAGACAACCAGAGCATAACACAAGAGCCTGATTGCTGCGGCAGCTCAGCGATGGGGTTTGTGTGCAGCATCATCTGCTGCCTGCGAAGAGGCTTCCTGAACTGAAGCCGCAGAGAGCTACAACGAACTGGTGCTGGGCTAAAATGACATTACTGTTCCTTCCCTGCTGCTAGTTGTCAGTGGTCATACGGGTGAGAGCTGTAAATGTGCGATTCGAAAGCGGTGGAGGACCTCAGCAGCTATTAAGAGTTTCTTTTCTATTCCTAGAGAAATAAGCCCTGGATAGAGAATGCAATCCTTTTACATTGCAATATCTTCTGTGAGCTGCAGGGAATTTGCTTGCCTTATGGACAGGATCCACAGTAAGCTCCTTTTCCACTTAGGCTGATGATATTTGCCATGCATCAGAACAATATTTGATCTCTACCTGGGGTTTTTCCATCCCCCAGAAGACACACCTCTTGCATTCATGTTCATGAAATTCAAATGAGCAGTGAGTCCAGCAAAAAGATCTGATGGCACAAAGTTTGTGTAGAGCTTGCAGGGGAGTTGTTTATGATTTTATTCCAGATCATGCATTTAGTTCAGTGTAGCTGGTTTTTAAATGCTGCCTCTTCTAAAAGGTATTTAAAAAAAAAAGATCTCGGACATGTTCTAGCCAGACAACAAATAAGCAGTGCAATACCTGCAATGGTTAAATGATTGATGCACCTTGGGTTTCCTCTCTTTCCTTTTGCATTTTAGTTTTTCTGATTTCTGTTCTTTTAAAAGCTACCAGTGGTTTTGAAGCTTCAAATTGTTGTCTTTGGGAAGCAAATGCCTAGGGAGGAATTTTAATATTGCTTTTTCTAATTGCTGGGAAGTCAAGGTTAAGCAAGATACTCAGGCATTGGGTAGAGCTGGCAACTGACAGTCATTACAGATGGAAGCGTCTGGTGTCAGCTGTGATTCGGTTTAGTGTTGTAGCAGTAGTAAAACCGGCACAATGTCATTAGAGTCTTTATAGGACAAACATTCAGAAGCCGGCTCTATATCCCAGTGATTTCTGTGCAAACACTCCTGCTCACTTTTAAAGCTTGAATAAAATCCGAGATGATTGCTAAGCTAGTCGTAATGTCTCCAAGGTCAGAGGAAACTCCTCGTAAGAGCTTATCTGTGTAAAAGGAAAAAGAAAACACTCCACCAAAAAGCCGAACTAACCCTGATACCTAAAGAAACAATGTAATAAAAGCCTGCATAAGAAGGGAAGGTTTGGATAGCTAAATTGTGAAGGAACATGTCTTTTTTCCCCCCTGTGGAATATGAACATCTCTACTGAGCTCAGCAGTTGAAATGACTCTATTAAATACATGTTGACTTTTGTCCTTCAATTATTTTGTCTTTAAGCTATATCTGTATGTATATCTGTATAATTCAATACATATTTATTTGTTTGGGTTCTTGCGGCTTTTTAATAGATGTCATCTGCCTTTAACGGCGATTTTCCTTGGTGATGACTCTCCATCATCGCCGTTAGCAGCCTTTGCTGACTAACCAAGACGTAGCTTTGTCCTGTTCTTGTAGCTGGAGGGTATTTTTGTGGCTCTGTAGGGTTTTGTCATTCATTTGGATGCTTTGCCAGTGTGTTGTGCACCTGTACAATGTGAAATACATATTGCCCACAGCAGCGTTTAATAGACTTCCTGATGTCAATGTAAAGTCAATAACTCAAGATCTTAATTGCAGGACATGTTTGGATGCTGGCTCACCTACGATTTTTTCTGTGTCAAATAACTCCCGATCTTTGGAACAAAACTAGAATATTGTTTTCTTTATGACCCGAGGAAACAAAAATAACATGGTGAAATGCAGTGCTGTAGAGTAATGTTCATTGGTCCGGAGAAAGAGCTCCAAAATGTGTCCTTTTCTCGGTACAATAAACATTTACCAAATTGTTCTAAGAAGTCAGTTTTATAGAATAAAAAGGAAAGTATTTGAAGATTCTAATTTCTGAGACCAGAAAGGAAAAGGTGATGTATAGGCAAAAATACTGATTAAAAGCTGTACTCACCCTTATGAGATGAATGCAAAATCTCTCGATATCGTCTGTTGCGCTTTGGGAGTGAAACCTTTTTATGCAGTTGATTATTGAGCTACTACTACCCTTAATCAGTCGGCAATTGAATGTAGAGCTGAGGCTCAAATTCTCTCCCCCCGGATTTTCAGAGCCCTGCACTGGAATTAATCCTGGCAATTTGTCAAACTGGACCTGAAAATCAGCAGTTTTAAATCCCCCGAAGCGGGTTTCTTGGTGCGGAGGGAGCGAGGGGCGGGAGCGGCTCTGCAGGGACCGATTCAGGGGGCTGAACGGCTAACTACTCTTTTGCTGGCTAAATACTCAGTTGCTGCTATCGTCAAAAAGATGACAGAGCACCTGGCTGGGTTGACGGAGATATATATGATA
This sequence comes from Fulmarus glacialis, assembly GCF_000690835.1. NCBI lineage: Eukaryota > Metazoa > Chordata > Aves > Procellariiformes > Procellariidae > Fulmarus > Fulmarus glacialis. The sequence goes on from NW_009189594.1 coordinate 16,075, forward strand.
TGTATATATAGAGAGAGGAAAAAACTGCAGACTGTATTTAATATAAGTGGTTTTTGCTGAAAACGCTTGTAGAACAGCTGTAAGTCTTTCCATGCTGCTCAGGTACTGATGGTATTTGCCTTTTTGGTTTACAGCTGGAATCTCAGTTAAGTGAGATCCCAGGGAAAAAGTTTGATATCCCATTGTTGCAGTGCTTTTCAAGCACACAAACATGTTTATGTGTAAGGTCTAGGTATGGATACAGCTGGGCATGGCAAGGAGAAGGAAGAGCAGAGCCCTGACCTCCAGGATAAATGTTCTTTCCTTTGGATATGTACTGAATCCAGAAATTATTGTCATTTCAGGAAAAATAAGACTTTTTGAGACAGCAATAACCAGACCTAAATCCAGCTGTTGAGGTGACAAGCGGTTTCAGGCATCTCGACACCCAGCCAGGATGCTGGCAGAGCTGGTTAGTCCAAAAGATGGCACTATTTTTCTATTTCACTGTAAAGCAAATTCCCTCTCCAAACCAGATTCATTCACTATTGAGCCTCCCTCAAAAACATTATTCTTCCAAGGCTTTACATACAGTGAAGTCCATTATTGTGAAGGCCAAATTGCTGCCAAAAAAGCCTTCAGCTAAAAAATATATATCTATAAACTAATAACACATCATTCTGATGAAAAATAACATGCAGGGAAGGAGTTTTTCTCAATTATTAATGGCCAATGTTTGTTATATTGTTGTGTTTAGTCCAAGAAGGCTTGATGGAGAGAGGCAGCTTTTCAACATGAATGGCACTTCAACTGGCATTTTATAAATTTTACAAAGAAAAGCCCTGGAATACTTAAAACTCCTGCTAATATTAAAAAAAGCAAGCTGCACGCTGTGAGAGCGGGATCAGATGCGGGTGCTGCCATCCCCGGGGAGACGAGGGTAAAGCTCAGGGCGTATTTGGGGTGCTCCCCAGGTGGGAACATCTCCAGCGTAGTCCTGTGAGCCCTTAACCTAAAGAAATTCAGATATTAGCTAAGACAGACATTAGGTCTTGCTGCAGGGAGAAGGCTCCCGACCCTCCGGTCGCTGTAAAAGGTTTCTTCCTTTCTGCAAAGGGCAAGTGTCTTCCCCGGAGCTGGGGACCAGTCCCGCGGTGCCTCACCTCTGGTCATCCAGCTCCGAGCCTGATGAATTATTTAGGGTCAGAATGTGATTTAAACACTTGATCACAGCATGTTGCGGTTGTTGTTGATCCTACGCTTTGGATGTCCTTTTCCTTCCCATGATAAAAGTCAAGATGCGGTGTCTGTCTGGAGCGGGGCCCCCCTTGAGCGTCTGTGTGGGGTGAATCCCCAGAAAGGAGATCCCTTTTGAAGGCTGTTTTAAAAATGAGATGTAAAATGCTTTTTTTTTTTTTTAAAATCCCCCAGACTGCCATTGATTGGAATATTGCATTTTCTATCTGCTTGTTGCTGGCTCTGAACCTGCCCAGGAGCCCTCTCCCGCTGCCGGAGGGGTCGGCAGTTGCCCTGTCTGGTGGCTGGAGACCTTTGGAGACCAGCAATGGTTTTCCAAAGCCTTCACATTTCCCCATCACTGTGCATCCCATCACGCTGCTCCCGTGTGGCTTAATATTTCAGATCAAGCTCAGTGCCGCGCATACAAAACTCTGCAGCTTTAGGTATTTACGCATTGGGATAGTCTGGTTGCGTGGGTTTTTTTGGAGAAGAAGCCGTGACATAGCGTGGGTTTCCTCCAGACTAGCCGGGCTGGCCTTGCAGGGCTGTGAAATCCCCCCCGCCTGGCAGCTGGCTGGGATAACCGATGGCAATATTTCTGTCCAGTATAATGTCCCTATAACTGCCTGTGGCAACCCAAGAAATGAAAATTTAAAGCCGAAGGGAGCAGAGACACCGCGTTGAGTGATCTAAAGACACTCCTATTCCCCGGTGAGTTCACTTAGCCTGATTGCTTAATTGGAGGTGATAATGCAGCATTTTTTGATCTGGCAAGGTCTATATTGCAGCTTATGAAATGGGCTGAAAAGCTCAAGAATAGCTGAACAGCAGATGAAAGACCCCAGCAAAGACGACAGGATGAGAACAAAGTTCATTTCATTAAGAAAATGTGGGAATAAAGGAATAGAGCTTTTCAGACCAGCCTCCTTAGAAACCTAGGCAAATTAGTGACATTATGGTTTATTAAATATCATTATGCCAAGGACAAAAACCCTTCCTGCAGAATGCTTACAATACCGGCAAAAATAAATGCTAAGAGAAACTGTTTTCTCACTTAAATGCTACCCTTTAGTGTAACTCCGAGATCTTTTGGTTTTAGCTTTTAAAAAATTGAGGCCATTTATTTAAACATAAATCTGGAATTGAACTGTCTGTGCTTAGCACCTAAATTTGAACATTTCAGCCAAAGATCTTGGGTGGTCTAATAACTTCAGAAAAACACAGCCAGTGAAAATATTTTCCGAGAGTCCATTTGTGGGGAAAAGACTCACACACAGACTTGACTTTTTTTTTTTTTTTTTTTTTAAGCTTATTTGCAGTGGTACATGTGCAAGTGCATACATAGTGATTTTTTTAATGAAAATTAAGCATGTACAAATTTGCCTCGGTGGAGACTGCAGGGTGGGGAAAGGGAAGGTTAATCACACTTCGCATTTCTATAGTTTTCACGTTCAGGATTCTCCGCACATAGCCGCTGAATGCCAGACCCCCGATTGGGATGCAGGGCTCCTCGCTGCCCGTCTTCTGTTTCTAGACTGTGGCACGCATTGCGAGGAAGATGAAACAGAAATAAAGATCTCTCGGCCAGCTGATTGTAATGCAAACTCAGAGCCATTTGGCGCAGGCCCTGGATTTAGGCACAGACCTGTGGTCAACAATTAGAAAAGGGAGAAGGGTTTTGGGTGGCGGATGCGGACGTTTCCTAAGAGCAAACCAGGTATCGCAAGGCTGTTCTTGGGCACGGAGATCAGGGAACAAACCTGGTGTGAAATCAATGAGATGCTGCTTAGTCTGTTCTCAGCGGCTGGGCTGAGCAGAAGGTGAGCTGGCATCCTCGAGGGTGAAATGTAAATTGAATTAGGGGGGGAAAAGGCCAATTTTCTCAGGACAAGTCCGCGCTGCACCCTAAGTGCAAAGTGGGTGCCCCGAACTAACGGGGAATGCCCCACTGTCTGGGGTAGCACAGCAGCCACCAGTGCCCGTGTGCCATCCCTGACCCACAGCTTTGGTGCACAGCCTTGCCTTTTCCTAAGCCGAATTTGTATTCCTAACGCAAGTGAGGCATTTTATTATTTTAAGCTTATTCTGATTGACAAAGTCCCACTGATGTGCTGGAATAGAAAGGCAGCAGAGGGCTTACGGCTTGTTGCTACACAAACTCCAGGTCCCACTGATGTGCTGCAGAGGGCTTACGGCTTGCTGCTACACAAACTCCAACCTAAGCCAATAACGGGACCATGAGTCAGTAGTGAGCATTTTTAGGATTACCAAATACGTAATTCTTGCCGAAGACTTGGACAGCCTTTTCTCAGAGTTGACTCGCACATTAAGCTGCAGTGGGATTTTCAGGTCTTGTGCCCCACTGGAGTCACCTTCTGCATTAACTGGTGCATGAGAGGGAGCCTGGGCTGGCCGGAGTGCTTCGAAGGCGGGGTGAGATAGCAGGTCAAGGGTGATGGGAAGCAAAGACAACATCCTGGTCCAACCTGACTTGGTAAAATCTATCTACATGTCTGTGGATGAAGTGGAATGAGTCCCAGCCTTCGGTCAAGAGATGAATGTGCTCTCAGCCCACAGAACCCATTAACGAAGTACCCACTGAAGATGATGACCCACGTATGCAGTGCACATCTTCAAGGGTTTCCGTTTTGCAACGGCAGTGACCTCTCAGGGCATCTCCTGTAGGGATGACAGAGCTCCAGGACGCTACTGGATATGTGCTACGCTCATGTTTCTCCACGTTGCTCTCAAGCCACGTAGCTGAAGGACCAGCTCTAAGGCACGGACCATGCTGAACACTGAACACGCAGGTGTGCAGCCATGAGTGGGTGTTGGACTATCTCTGCTGGAACGTGATGGAGACGTCGGTTGTGCTACTGGCTGTTACAAAACCCAAATGAATTCATACAGAGGCTGACAAAAATAGCCTAGTTCCCATTCGTTTCAAATCCCATGAGGTGCCTATCTTCATTTTTAGGCACCTAAATACTTCTGCAAATCTCTCTCTTAGTGCTTCGTGAGCTGGGGACTGATCTGGCACATCAAACTTCAGACAAAACTGATGTTTCTAGATCTGAGCAGTTTCTAAAATGAGAACCAGAACTTCTCAGACCTGTGACGAGGTCAAAATTGCTCATGCTAGTGAGAAAGTAATTTCTGGAGATTTGCAGATTTTTATTTTTTTAAATGCATTTTGATGGGCTTTTGTTGTAGTTGTTTTTTCATTTATGCTAAAGTGAGAGGCAGGAGACATTTCTATCAACAGTAACACATAAAGCATATTGGGAATTGTTCGGGTCAAATAATTTTGTCCTTTTGTAAAACGACGCTTTAGGAATATTATCACATATATTGGTTATATTAGCAATCTGTTTATTCAGGTAACTGAGAGGCAAATGTAGCCTGCTGGTTTCTCAGGAAGACAAAGACAGAGTGGAGAGTGTTTATGAGATCCTGCATATAAATGACTTATTTATTTTGACAAGATTTTACTGAAATCCGAAAGAGAGATTGGACATAAAACTGTAAAATACTTATTAGCATGAAATAATGCCCACTTTCTGTGCCTTACGTGCTGCATAGTTGGTGATACCTATCTAGGTGGGTGGCTTTGGTAGATAGATAACCCATATCAGAGTGGCACCGTGGCCAAATCCTGACAGCCCTCCAACTCTGGGTCTGGGGTAGCAAGGGTGCTCGGGGGGAGGTGGGCTCTCGGCTGCTATAGCCTTGGTCCAGCATTGTTGGGAACAGTAATTTGTGCCTTGATTTTCACCAGCAGTGGAGAGGGGGGTGCTTCTGCTCCGTGCCCCCCAGTTTTTGGGGCTCTGTACTGCATGGGAGTTAGCAAAAACAGCGCGGGTGGGCGTGCATCTGAGGGCTTTCTGCAAGAGAAGGTTTGGATAGATGTGACAGATGGGTGTGCTGGTGGGCAGAAGGGGAGAAAAAGTGTCAGGAGAGAGGACAGTGGTGGGAGAGCCTGGCAGCCCTGGTTTGGGGTACAAGAGCAGCCTCGCGGTGCCTGGCCACCTCCTTATTTCCGTTTTTTTTTTTTTTTGTCTTGGTCAGCGCTGCAGTCGCTTTGCCCTTGAGGTGGGATATGAGGAGCTCGGTGAAGTCCACTGGACTGCAGGGCTGGTTGTTGTTAACCCAGATCGTTCCAGCCCAGGCATCTCCGAGCGGCAGCACTCAGCTTTGGTGAATGCCACAGCGATGCTGGGAGAGTGCTTCCCTTTAATTGTTGCTGAGTATTTCGGATATTGCTAGAAGCAATGTGTAACGGGTTATTAGGTTTGTCTTACTTTATTAAAAAATAAAAAAAAAAGAGAAAGAAAGAAAGAAAAAAAAAATCTCCCTGAGAATGAAAAATTGCTTAGAATATGCTGTCAAAACAGCAATGTTACAACGCCAGTTCTGCAATTACAGGGATCGTGCATGCATGAGTGATGAGACTTTTACATATATGAGAAATGAGAAAAAGGTCTTTTAAAATACACTTTAGTTTTACTTCATAATTATGTGGATCCAGGATGATGCATCACAGAGATATCACTATGCTGGAGTATGAAATTGTTTGAACATTTATTTTTATCCAGAAGCGGTGCCGTGAGCAATACTTCAGAATATTCTGAATTGACTAGAATTATATTAGTCATATCTTTGTTATAAAGACGGTAATTTATTCAGTAGATTTAGAAGGTTTTGATTTTCCTCCCTGAAGAGCTGAAGGGTCAAAACATAAATTAGAGTAGCACATGGCAGTACTGACAAGCCAGGCTGTGTAAGTACTAATAGTGCTAATGTCTTCTAGTAAACTGTTAAAAGGTGTTGTATGAAATGGAGAATTCGTACACCTGGAAAAAGTGATCATGAAATAAATGAGTAGTATGGAGGAACTAAGTAATAAAATGATAGTGATAAATGAAGGATATGCATTATATTGAAAGTAGTCCTGGGAGCCTGAGCCACAATTTGGCACCGCAACTTCTCATCACAGCAGAGACACCATCCCTGTTGACAGCCTTGTCCGAAGAAGTTGAACACAGCTTTTGCCTCACTTATCCATAAAGGGAAGGTGAAATGTCCCCCAGGAGGGGTTTTTAAGAGTTACTGTTTGCAAAGAACTTCAAATTCTTCATATGAAAGGTACTGAATAGCGTAAACAGTATCATTATTCTGCATACCACTGTGAAAACGCTGCAAATTGCCTTTTGTCTGGAGTGTAACAGGCTGTACTTACCATTCACACCCGCTGGCTGCTGAGAGTGAACTTGAAGATCACTGTCCATAATAAAAATAATTAATCCCAGAGAAGAGGTATTGCAGGTAAGCCTGGATTTCTTTCATTGTATACAATGGCATAAAGACTTGATAGCCTTTAATGTTATTTTTTGGTTGTTACTCCAAGGAGCAGGCTTGAACATCTCAGATGTCTGACACTGAACGTTTGGGCTCTTTAAAGCAGCCAACACAGCCGGTCCTGGGCTGCGTAATCAGGACCCGATGGACCATGTGCAGAATGGCAATGCCACACACATAATAAATCTCTGGTTTTCTTTTCACGTACCATGTTTTGGTGGTTCAGTGTGTTTGGGGTAAGCACAGCCCATTTGGACTCTCACTAAAAGATACAATTTTTTTTTTTTATTTTTAGCTTGCGCAAGTACTGTAAAATGTTAAAGCAAAAAATTTCAGATTTACAAGAGGCAGGTATGTAGAGGAGAATCACGGCACTGCTTTTTCAGTTATTAACAGGGAATCTGATATTCTGAGAAATAAGTACGTAGGCTGGCAGCTTTCATGGTTGTTTTGGAAAATTCATGCTGAAGGATGCGAAGCATCTATCTCCAGATACGGCCTCCTCCCACTCTCCTCCTCGCTGTCCCTTCTGGAGATGCTCTCGTGCAGATGCCCGTTTCAGACCTGTTTCCCAAGAGCACGATCTTTTCTACCTTCTTGCCCACAGACTTCTTAGCTCTTGTCCGCAGACTTGTCTGCTTCTCCGACCACACCAGATGCAAGTTTGGGGATGGAGGACAACCCACCACCTCCTGGCAGGCAGCACGGGGCGATGGTGCCTCTGCCTCTTCCCTGGCCCCAGCAGCGCCCAGCACAGAGCAGGGCGGAGCTGGCCAGCCCCATCCTTCACCCCAACCCTCCTACCCCCATTTTCTCCAGTGCCACCTATACCAAAACATGTAGGCGTTGATGCAAATCCTCCTGCTAATTACCTCCGTGAATCTTGAGAGCGGTGCAGTAGGTGTTCGTATTGGCTGTCCTCTTCTGGGCTCCACTGACACAAACGTGAAGACAAGGGCATCTCAAAAGCACAAATTGCTTACTGACAGTATTGGATTGCTTGGTAACCATTTGCTTAGGGCAATTACCACTAATTATTTAACAGAATTGGAAAAGCAGAAAAATAATCTGTAAAGGGTACTAGGGACACATTACTGTGTGATAATGGGATTTTACAAGATAGACAAAAAAATACTCAGCTCTAAATGTGTCTGTAGATGTACAAAAAGAAATACCTTTTTTGCTACTTGTGATATTTCATGAAAAAACCTAAATACTGAACTGCATCGTATAGAGCATAAAATTAGGTTTTGGCTGATATTTATTTACAGAGTAAGCTCTTCTTGATAATTTAGAAAGTACATAAAGTGCATCTAATTTTATTCCCCCAGATACATACACGAGGTTCTATCTAAGCTAAAATTAGCTGTGTTTTTTTGTCTAGACCATCTGTGGATGTAATTTTATCTTGCAGAGTACATGCACACCCGATCGTAGCGTGGAATGACTTGAGTCTCGTCCCCTCCGAGGGGGCAGGAAGGAGAAATGCTCCCGTCTCAGAGCTGTGGATCGGATTTTTCCCTCCCTCTTGGTCAGGGTTTCTGCTTTCTCCCCCAGCTACCCTTCTGCCAAATGACCTAACCCAAAGTCAGGCTTATGGCGGATTGTGACTTTATTTTATTGTCCCTGCACTCTTCGTCTGTAAAAGGAGTGTAATGTAACCCATTTAGATCACACGGCTGCTGTGAGGATTATTAAATTAAAAGTATTTTTGGACTGTCAGTTGAAAGAAAGTCCAAGTATTGACTAGTATTAGTTCCGGGCTATACTCAATTTCTGTAATTAATTAAGATGGCAACTTTATCTGGGACCGTGTTTGATCATACGAAGCTGCAAGAACAGAAACGGCTGAGCTAGCCAGAATACAAACATTGCACATTGTGTGGCTCTGCGCTGTCCCTATGGGCCACGCACGAGCTGCGGCATGGTGGGGTGGGACGTGTTTCCCCCCTGCTAGAGCCCGCTGGGCAGAGCCCCTTCGAGTCCCTGCCTGGGCTTTGGCTGGGGGGCTCGCCGGGGGGTCGCTGGAGCCGTAGGGTCGCTGCTGGGCTGTGCTGTTCCCCGCTCCTGCTCCCAGAGGGGAGGTACGATCCCCTTCTGCCCCCCTCCTCTCCCCCATGGATACAGTGAGACCCGCTTTGTGCTTTTTGACAGCTTTTTGCTGCCCGGCTGATGCCATTGCAGCGCTAAGCAAAGTGGTAAAGTGGTATTTTGCCGTTAGAGCAAACCATGGATTTAGTGATCACATGCATTGTTTTCTTGGGTGTCATTCTAGCTACGGAGGAACTAAAAAAAGACTCCACCATAAAAGGATTGATTTTGCTTCTTTTACTTTCAAAGAATGCTGAATTCTAGCTGCTACCAGCTTGCTGTTAGCACCAAACCAGTATTTATGCATTTGAATAAACAAACAATTACTTGGATTTGATTTATTCCTATGTTTTCTTTCATGTTTTGTTACTTTAATTTCTTTAGTTGCTGGTATTAAAATAGCAATCCCTGGGCTGTAATGTGGCCTTGGAAATACTGTGTGAGTTTACTAGAAATCTGGCCTGTTGGATATTTGTATGTGGGACAGAATCTGGAGAAGCAGGAGGGTCTAGAAAGGATCATATTCAATAATAATAACAATAACAATAATAATCATATATCAAGATGTAATGTTTTCTGCTGAAAGGTAGTCTACTTCCACAAGTTTGTTAACAAGCGTTAATTACAGCTTTTTTTGTTATTTGTTATAATTAGAATTCTCATTCCAACAATTCACATTTGTTGGAGTCCATTAGGAGAACAAGAAAAATCTCCTGGTTTAGTCCTGTTGGTAGTGACTGGAATGAAGCCAGTGGATTATAATGCACGATGGAAACCGATCCTTCATGGGGCTCTTTGATTTCTGCCAAGGTAGAATGTCCTAGATGAGGTGTCTGTGGGCAACGCTCCCGTTTACAGCAGTCATTTTGCATGATGCTGGCCAAGCTTTATTTACTGAGTGCTGCTTTTAATGCAGTTATAGATCATGACTGCTGTGCCATCAGTGCTGGAAAAAAAACCCCTAATAATGATGATAACCTTTTATTTACTTACCTACAAGTTTACCATTCAAATGGATCCCCATTGCATTGATTCAACATATAAGGTCTTCCATAGTGTTTAATCTAAGGAATGGCTCACAGATAACAAGATCTTCTTTAGCTGCATTTCAGTTGTAATATTGTCCTGTTAATGATGTCTGTGTCTTGTGTTTTCGATGCTAAGATGGGCTGTGTCCCCGGTGCAAGAGCGCAGCTTAAGTTGCAAGGCAGAGCTGGTGGAGGCACACGGCTTGGCTGGAGCAGGACGGTGGCACTGCTTCTGGTTTGATGGAGAAGCCCTTTATAGAGGGAATTAACAAGGTAAATTTGATTTCTTAGTTTAAAAATCCCATAATTAGAGATTTAATTCAATTGGTTAATGATATCAGATATTTCCTAGGTAGCACTGTCAGATGCTATCGCTATTGTCAGAATGCTGCTACTTGCTTCAGAAAGTTATTCAAAACAACTGCGTTACCAAAAATAAGAAAACTGAAATGTTAAAACACTGGGATTGGACTCAGCTCCCTGAGAATGAGACTCTGAAATGCTTTTTATAACCTCCTGCTTCACTATCTTCATATTGACTTACATCATTATGCAAATGCCATAAATTGCAATAAAATCAATTAAAGTGCTATCAAGTCTCATAAAAATATGTACCCATTAGTTTGCTGCTGAGACAGTACTTCTGCTCTACTTGCTTATGGCCGAGGCAGAGGAGGAACGTGCAGCCCGGCGGCCGCTCATCGCCAGGAATAGCGGGGTACCGCCTTTCCGTAGCGCAAGAGCCCGGGTGGCCAACGTCCTGCTCGCATCCTTCGAGCTGGGCATCGATCCGCTGGGATGGGGTTTTGTGCAGGATGCCTGGGAGGCCAAGGACAGGGGGGCAGCGGTGATTTCCAGCCCTGCTCCAAAATCCAACCCCGCAATCTAGCCTCTTCTAACCACGAAACTGCGCCCCAAAGAAAGGATCCGAAACAAATGCCTGCAGGGCTGCGAGACAAGGTGTTATCAGCTGTAATTGGATAGAAAATGTAGGCTAAGAAGTAAGTCTTTAATATTAGTGTTTCCTGGAAGTTTGTAGCCTGACTATGCTTAAGGGTTTATTCTGATCCCTTCTCTGTAGTACCTTTGTCATAGAGAGCCCTGATTAATTTGCTAGGCTGTTAGGTTTTGTTTTTTCTTCCAGGCTGGCTAAAGCAAACTCTACCCACAAAAAAAGAGGGCTCCACAGGGTGCTGAGCAGTGTCTGGGTTTTGCATCGATTAGGGGAGATTTCCTCTAGCCGAAAAACGTCATTCCCAGCCTGGAAAGGCTAACACTTTTTCCTGCAGACCACAAGGTCTACATTGCAACAGCATAAAAGTGATGCAGCAAATCACTGCAGCACTCTGCAGTGCAGAAGTGGTGCCATTTTTCTGTGCAAATTAGATTTTCATGGACCTAGCTGGTACCTGAGCTCAAAGAGATCCCTTGGCTAACTCTTATATTCAGTATTGCTGGGAAAGAAAGGGAGTCTGGTATTTTCCTAACATTTTGAAAATATAGAGATCACGGTACGTTAGGAGATCCCACTCAAAAAAGGGGAAAAAATTAGATGGAGGGAGGTTTATGTAAAATCTGTGTCTGCCCCTAACCCGAGAACAGAGTAACGTCATTCTCAGAGTGCTTCACTGAAGGAATTTTACTTGAATGCAATTTAATGTAAAACTGGGGTATCTGCATTGTTGGATACAGCCTTGGCTTCTTTGGATTTAACAAGACCTGAATGTGAATGTCCGAGGCCTGACCTGTCTGAAGGGTAGTTTAGGAGAAAGTGCAATTGCACTATAAATAATTTACTTCGGTGCCTTGGCTACCATTCACTGTAGCCCTTTTAATACCCCATAAACTCAAATGTACCATGCTATTTCTCTCTGTTTCAAACTGCTCTCCCAGGGACAGCAAATGGAATAGCACCATCAGACCATATGCTGTGGAGACCAGAGAGCGGAGGAAATTGCAGCGGTACCGACACGTGCTTGATTTTTCTGGTTGTAAAGTTCACGTGATGAAACACAGCTCATTCCTTTGTCTCTATGTAATATGCACTGAGAAAGTTTTAATGTCACAATTCCTACGTGGGGTGCAATGTCATCTGGACTGAGCAAGGAGAGTTTTCCCCGGGTGTTTTGGTGAGCAAAGAGCATGTTGGTGCTTGTCCTTCCTCAGAAGCTGCTGAAATAGGGAGAAAAGGAGCCAGTCCTGCAGGATGGGCAGCCGTCCTTGGCTGAATAACTTATGCATGATTATTTCTGAAGTGCTGGTCTCACAGATCTGGCAGAATTTTGTGGGAGTGGAGAGTGCTGCGTGATTCAGACAAAAGATGCAGCCCTGTTTAACGTATTGCCAGTGTCCTCACCCGTCCCAAATGGTCCTGTTGGGTGACAAAGTTCTGGGGATATTAGTTAAACCCAGCTCAGCAAATGTCATGGGAAGCGAAGGGAGAGCTCAAGCTCCGAGCTGGTGTTTGCATAAGCAGCCTTTGCCCACCTACATTTGGATTTGGTTAAAAAACAAAGAGGGGTTCACCACAGCCCCCCTCTGCAGACCCCCAAAGTTCTCACTGCGACCTGGTTTCTCCTCGCTTCTCCTTTCCCTCCCTCCCCCCCCATGGGTTAGTGAATCTATTTCGGGCTTATGCCAGTGTCAGTGAGAGGACTCGTGGGCACCTTGAATTTACTGATAAGGAATCCCATATGATTTTTCCAAGTTATGAAGCGCGCGGTACCTCTAAAGCTTTTGTCTCCTTTTTGGCAGAAGACTTGGAATCCCCACTCTGCCTCGTACAAGCCTCCATTAAACAGTGCAGAACTGGTCGATTTATAATTCATTTTAGGGTCTAAATCTCAGGATGATGTTGAAATGACTAGAGCTTCCTGGAAGGCAGCCAGGATTTTTCCTGCCCTTTCCTTGTTCCTCTGGAAGAGATGTATTTTCAGCACAAACACTCAATTAGGACAACAAAAGTAAGCCAGAGCCAGGGGCAAGGAACGCTGCTCCTGGGCTGTGACCTCTTTTCGAGCGCTTTGCAGGCAGGAGGTTGGGCTGGAGGTCTGGCGTAGAGGGGACGTCTTGAAGGATGAATTTGTTACCAAGTCCCAACTCCTTTCTAGTCTGGCCTGGTACTCCTACTCCAATTGTACAGCGGCCTGCCTTCTCTTAGTGTTTAATTAGTTCTTGTTTTCCCAATTTCTCAAGTTATTAATTATTAATAAAATGAGGTGTGAGAGCAGGGCTCCACATGTGTTGTCTGACGGCAAATTCCAGGTTAAGCTGAAGAGCAATTTCCCATCTCAAGGAGTTTCCAAATACACCAGTGACTCAGTTTCTTGGTTTTGGAATAATTTCAGTTTAATGTTTCCCACTATTTTCCTCAGCTGCTTTTCTACCCGGCCTGCAGGCTCTGCCCCCCAAATCCTGAAAATCACGTATTACACCCCTGAGTCCCTGTGTCCCTCCATTGCAGCACCTGCATTTAGTGCAATTCCCTCTGGAGTTATTCATTTGCCTTGGTTATTACTGAATAAAAACTCTCTTCTCTTCACCACCAGCTCCTTCTGCTGCCTTCTGCCAATAATGGCAACCTAATGTTTGTAACGTAATTGCAACTGCCGTGACCTGTGATGTGAAAAAGGCGAGACTGCAGCACTATTGAATGAAACGAAGAGGATGAATTGAGCACTTAGAAGGGAAAACGCATCTCTTTACAGACAGCCAGGTAATCAGAAAGGGTGGTAATGAAAAAGTTGGGGTTTTGATAGTCTTGCAGTGGGGGGAATATGGAAAAGTAAGTCTCTGTGCTCCACTCCTGGGCTTGCTGCAGATTCAGGCTCGGTTCCACCGCTGAGCTGGTCCCTGGCAGCCCTCTGGCCGGTGGTGTGTCCAAGGCCACCGTGGACATGACTGTCACCTCCGAGCGGTTGACTCCATTGGTGCCTGCACCAGATTAGTTAGCTAATCTTTGGAGACTGATGTTTTTTAAAGGAAAGCAAATCCTGGGATGACTGGCGTCCCTATAAGGGACATCTGAATTTTGCAAAACACTCTGTCCTACTTCTGACAGCGGTATCACTTTTAATCACTTTGCTTGCTTTACTGTAGCTTTCCTTTAAGTTTTGGGGTCAAACAGGCCCCAAATGTCCCCTGACCCGGCGTGCTTCCCTCCACTTCTGTGTCAGAAGCCATGAATGTCACATCCTTCCGTTGTAAAGCGATAAATCACCGCTGCCTTCTGACTGTGGGGATGGTGGAAAGCACGATTAGTATCTTGTTGTTGCTGGCTGGCAGCAGGTTTTTGGCATGTTGAAGGAAGGGAGCTTTGTAATGGCTTAATGCCCCCTTGCTCATAAGCTTAACATTAACCACATGCTTAATAAATTTGCTTTCTCAAAGGGGGACCTGGAGCGAGTGACTGAAAGCTGAACTTTTCTAGGCTCTGTGCCTTCACCGACTCATTCTGTAATGCTGTGGAAAGTCATTTAAATGTCTCCAGTACGTAAGTTTACCCAACTGTAAAATTGGGTATAATAAGGCTTGCTTACTTTACAGCTAAGGTTTAATTCAGTAATGTTTGTTGTGCGGTGTCAGACCTCGTCTAGCAGGTATAATAGGAAAGGTGTTATAAATGGGCAGCACGGAGCACTGTCCATTAGCAAAGACATTGTTATAAGAAAAATCTCGCTGGAATGGAATACAGAAATCAAACAGCAGCTGACAGAATCAGATAATTATCTTTCCTGTAAAACGTAACCTTCCAGGTAATGAGATGAAGGTGTTAGAAACGGAGTCCGTGTAACAGAAGGACAAGTGTCGCTAACTGCCTGGAATAAGCTTTGCAGAGCCTGCCCGGGAGGCGAGCCTTGCATGCCAAGCACAACAGCCCCGTCCCACCGCCCGTCGCTGTGTGCAGAGCACCTGCCTGGCCGTTTGCTCTCTGCATTTATTCAGGCCAACGTGGCGGGGAAATCTTGCAGGGTAAAGCAGAAACCGAGCGGTGGGTTGGGAAACCCTGCTGCTGTGCACTCATCTAGACCACAAAAAATGCCAATAAGAGCAATACACTTATTTTAGCTTAGCTGCCCTCAGGCAGCTTTGTTATGCTGAACAGCCCCGTTGAGCAGAGCATGTATTTTGTTTTAAGTGCACACATTTATCACCTTCATGGGTGATTTATAGTATGAAGCACGTTCAAAGAATATGGGACATGATTTTTGCCATAAAGCTTTTTGTTTGTGTTTCTTTTTTGACTACTGGTACGCCAAGGTGCGATGGGGTATTTGTGCGCAATGGTGTTTCACTGAAGGTTGTCGATTTTTATTAAACTCCTCTGTATTATGTTAAAGGCTGGAGGACAGCCAACTTGGGCCCCATCTTGGTTGGCACGTGGAAAAAGTCATTGCCTCAAGGTGCTGAGAGTCCAAAAAGTGGTAGCAATGGGGTGATGGGGGATACATTGCTCCGAATATAGGTAAGAACAGAGAAACACCGGGTGTGGACAGTGTGCACTGGGTGAAATTTAGCTGTGCCGTTCCCAAACAGAATAACCTTATACTCTCGTTGCTGGTTTCCAGCACGGACAAGCAAATGCATTGGGAGTGGTTGGGGTAGCTGGTGACCAGCCATCCTTGTTTTTCTCCATCGCTAAGGTGGAATCATTAATCTAACTAATGAGGAAGCCGATATGAAAAACCCAATTTTGATTCCACCTGGCATGGCACGGAGCGAACGCTGCACAAGCCACAGTGTCCCCCCATGACTGCTGCCTGCAGAAAAAACAGCTCTCTCAAAGTGTTTTAACCAGAGATGTCCCATCTCTAATTTGGCCAACAATTACCTTGTGTTATGGAAACCCTGAGGCTGGGTAGGTCTTTCTTATCCCTGAACACTTCCGCGGCTTTCCCGCACTAAGTGTTTTATTTGTGTGCCTGGCTTCCCAAACAAAAATGCCTTGGTCCAACTGAATATTTTATATTTGTTTGTGAACCATGTGGTGTTTGAATCACTCGGTGTGAGTTGTAGTAACATCCAGAAACTGTAGCTGTTTAAATCATAAATATCAGGTCAATCAGGGGGTCTGGAGGAGGCGCTCCCAGAGGAAACCATCCTTCTGGTTCTGCTTTTCCAAGGAATTCAATGGCTGCTTGCACTTACTGTGTATTATAGTCCTTCTTTTGAGTGTTAAATTTCATGCTTCCACTACATAGCTCTTGTTTTCAGTGTTAGGAAAACGTGGCCCACTTCTCAAAAATGAAGGGTTTCCAAGGGTTTCAATTAAATCTGACTTTTTAAAGAGTCTCCTCTGTTAAGGGTCACATCCTACGCTTTGCTTCCTCAGCCTTCATCAGTGGAGAGTTTTGCTGGAAAAGAACTGCAACGCTGACTGTGATAGCTCTTATTTTATCCTTAAAAATGTCTACTCCATATATTAATCTTCCTGTTGCATGTCGATATAAGCTGGTGACTGGCTGCCCGAGATGGAGGGGGAAGTCCCCCAGGACCCGGTTTTGCGCAGTGCTGTGATGGGGACGTTGCAGAGTCTCCTGAAAGCTGCTGGTGGGGGACGTAGTGCGGGGCTGGGGTCGGACAGGCTCAACAGCTCCTGTGTAAATGACCTTCAGCCAAACATCCCTCTCACGCACATGGCCAGGTAGGAAAAAAGATGGTAAATGGATAAGAAAACGACAGACTAAATAAGGAGACCAAAATAACAAGTTTAAATTCAGCCAGGGCTCAGATTTCGATCTGTGAGCACAATGCATTTCATTGAATAAAGGACAAGGTAAAGAGCAGGTCTCTCTTCTTTTCACAAGTGTAGCGCGCTGGACGTGGAAATTAGTCAACAGCCCCTCCGAGCAAGAGAGCGAGGCTGGGGGAGCAGAGATGCTCTCTTTGGTAAAACAGAGCAAGACCTCTTAGCTGGACTGCAGCTACGAGGACCGGCTCCCACGAAACCCGCCCCGTGCAGCTGCCCCATGGGGACGCTGCTGCTGGCAGAGGGCAGGAGGAGCTCCAGCCGTGCCGCAGGCAGGGAGCGAGCGGGGATGCCCTGCTGTGCCAGCGGCATGGAGCCCAGCCCATGCAATTCCCAAGAGATGGCTGAAAACCAAACAAAGATAATTCAAAAGTTAGGGACCTTGGGAATGGGCTGAATAATATTACTGCCAAAGGGAACAGCCATGGGGCTCTGCCCGATGCTTCCTCACACCGTTTCTCCCCAAGCATTACTTCTACCATGGCAATCTGTTTAAAAGTGCGGCTGCTTCCCATGGTTTCTCCCTCCTTATTTATTTTGAACATTGCTTGATGTTTATCTCTTAAGACAGTCTCTGAATTTTGTTTGTCCTTCGCGAGCGGTGTTTGAAAGCCCACGCATGCATCCCCGTCTGTCCGTGCTGCTCATCACGTTTCCCGGGAGCGCTGCGGAGCCTTCGGCCGGACTCGCCACCGCGCCGCCAGCCCGGCTCTTTCCCCCTCCCAGCCCGGCGGGGACCAGCAATGCCCGTGAACAGGTTGTCAGAGGTGAAACCCAAACTTTTTTGCACTCTCTGTAAGTGTTAATGAACCTTGTAAGGCAAATGCTTACTGAAGTATATCGAGTCCCAGCTGTTCTCCCCAGGGAAGACAACCTGGCAGAAATTGCACGCTATTTGCTGAAATATTCTTTAGTTTCTGGAGCTGGTGCAGATATACAGGAGATGGTTGCAAAGGGAGATGCTTGCAAAGGGATTGCTACCCCTGGAGAGCTAGGCTTCTCCCAACACGGTGGTGTTTCCTTTTAAAAATTGTTTCTTTTTTTTTTTTTTTTTTCCTTCTTTTTTTCTTTTAAACCACCATGCCTGGTCACTGCCCCTAATCCCCCTGTAGTATTCTTTTTGATTTTCAGAAAGGGAACACAGCTTCATCCAGAGCATCCACCAGAGAGGTGTACTCCCCATAGTCAGATTTGTGAATCAGTTTGTTGAGCCTTTACTGGGGCAGAATCGGGTTTCCAGCAGTGAATCTCAGGTGCACATTTGGAGAAATTCAGAATTTTTTTCTCTCCCTTGATTTACTAGTGCTGACATAAACACCATAGCTGACATTTTTGAAGTGATCATAGAGAACACTTGGCGCTGAGCTGAGCTGAAGGGCAAGGATAATATCTATTGCAGCAGAAGATGCATTCACCCGCTACCAGGTGCAGATGGCAAGTCCTAGGACAAAACCAAAGATAGAGGAATGCGGTGAAACTAAAAGGAAAAATCTCTCTCTTTTGAAGTCGATCACTGAAATGCTAAGGCTAAGCAACTTCCCTGAGTTAGTTATTAATAATCTACAAATGACATTAAAATTCGCATTGCTAGCCTGACAGCTTGCAGCTGTCTTGGTGAGTATCTGTTGCGTAAGTTAAGATGGACGTCTTTATTTGGGGTTGTGTTATAGGAAAGAGGTAGGGTTATGCTCTTACAAGGCACCTATTAGTTTCACCCTTCAAATGAATAATTTTCATGATTCATTATAATACTTAAGACAATAGGAGTCACTTTAGTTCTCAGAGGAAAAAATGTTACAGCTTTATATAACAAATTTTTGGCATTACAAAAGATCTACTATCATCGGTTACTTATTCATAGTTATAAATTGCCGCCGTTGTCATTTTTACATTGGATACTGCTATAAAAAGAGAAGATACAGCATTTCTTTCAGTTTTTGTTTTGTTTTAGTAAATTGCAAGTCATGATTTAAGTTTCCGCATTCAGGTTTATTTCTGTCTCCCAGTGGGATAATATAATCAACAATACCTACTTCGCTTTCATTTTTAAGAGAGGATAGATGAACCAACTCCCCTGTATGTCCTGTATGAAGTTAAATTCAATACATATTTTGATCATTCCTTTTTTTTTTTCTTTAGTAGCAAATGGATATTATTTAGTACCAGAACCAAAGATGAGAAATCCCAAAGGTGAGTTAGTTACTGTTCAAATTCCCAGACAATAAATTAAAGAATACCCTTTACATGAGGTGAATTCTTATCTTTCTCCTGCAGATGCAGTGCCCCTGGACTATTTGAGAGACTGAAAAGGGCACCTAGCTCCTTAGTCTTATGAAATCTTATGTAACAACTGACTGGGGATCACTGAATGGGCTTTAACACATCTTGAATGCATTTGATAGCCCATATGTTTAAAATTTGCTCATGTAGCCATATGTTGAAAACTTCCCCAACTGCTACTTTTTCTTATTTTGGGGCTGTTTTGAAGTTCTAAGAAAATGACAGTCTAATGGTGTGACCCCAGCTACTCCAGACTGTGCCAAACATATTGTAGCCAGTTACTCCATGGTGACCTAAACACATGGAAAGCGTAGGAGTGAACATTAAGAGCAGAGAGAAGCTTGGCAAGTGACTGCAGGGAGGAAAACAAAGAAAAGTGCTTGGGAGACGCTGTGACTATTATCTTTTAAGTGAATCAAGGCTTCCTCCTTCTTTTCCCGTTATCATCACTGTTTTCTTGCGTTTTCTGAGCCACTCCCTTTGCTGGGTATTCCGAGGGGCTAAGCTTAGCCTGGTGAGTCTGGTTTCGCCTGCCCGCCTTACAGTCAGTGGAGACAGAGAAGTTCTTGAAGAGGGTGATTCATGCTGGCCATTCACTGAGTATGGAGGTTGGCTGAAAAGGTTGGGTTACTGGGCTAGTGCTGGTCTGAATTACCTGCCTTAATCATCTTGCCCTTCAATTTGCTCATACGTTTGGTTGTATCAATGGCCTTGCAAGAAAGCAGAGATATTAAGGTGTGAGAGTAGCCTGCAACTATCGTTGTGTTTTCTTTCCACTATTTCAAGGATGTGAGGAGTGGTAGTAGTGCAATTTGGTATGAAAGAGAGAGCCCACGAAAGGGTTTTTTTGGTCCTTTTATGGCAACAACTCCACATCAAGCCACGACTATGTAAAAAAGCCTTACGTAGTTGATAAAGAAGCTGATGCAGCGTAGCTCCAATTCCCAGTACTGTCAGCTCCTGGCGATGGGAATTGCTCAATGTCTTAAAATAGTTGCTTGGGCAGTCCCTGTCATGCCCAAAGCTGTTGTCATCTCACAGTCTTCTTGCTTGCATGTTGGCTCATCTGCTCCCCACCTGTGCCGTTTATCAGTGGAGAGACGCGTTGCCGCTTCTGCAGGCAGGTAACTTCTCATCAATCACTGCTCAGCAGAAAGAAGAAGAAATAGAGTGGAGCGGAGGCCTCTTGACTTCCCTTTGGTTTCTGGGTTGGTGGAATACGGAAAGTGTTCCCATAGCCATAGCAGAAGGGTGTGTCAGTGGTACGGGTTCAGATTAATTTGGTTTGTTCATTTTTTTCAAACTTTTATTTTTTGATAATGACTTTTAACAAATCCTCATTCAGATTTGCTCTCAACTCAAAAAGCAAAAAGGCTTTTTTTTGCAATATGCAGCTACTTTTCTTCAGTGAAATCAGGGCCTTGTTACTTGAAAATCATACATTTTGAGGAATTTAATGATTAAATGAAGGAAAATGAAAAGTTGTGTTTAGATTTGAGTCCCTAAAGCGTGCACATATTTTGTATTAGCCTATTCTGAAGCTAAAATGGCCCCTTGTAGGAGGATTCATAGTTTTCATTTTCATCATTACCAAACCACTGAACCCTTCTCAGAGCAGGCTGGGGCCTGACTCTGCACCACCAGGAGCCTCCTTAGAGCAGACCTGGGACCAGCTCTGGGGTTTTTCTACTTTCCCACAGAGAAGTTAGTGCACATATTTTTCATTCTCTGTCACTAACATGCTTGGAACAACCTAAAAATTTCACATGCTGAGTTCACTTCCCTCAAGCCTTGGAAAGGTTCCCTTCCCCATCTCTTTGAAGAAGTGAAACCAAGATCTTTTCCCCCTTATCACTAGTTTTCCTTTTTTTGTTGTTGGGTTTTTTTTGGTTTTTTTTGTTTGTTTTTTTTGTTTGTTTGTTTTGTTTGGTTTTTTTTGTTTCCCCAAATTGCCTCACGTTATCAGAGAATGTGTTTGTGCTATCAGGGTAACACTGTGTTGGGTATTAGAGTCTATTTGCAAATGTCCTGAAAAGGCTCTTTACCCAAAATAAAATCGTTTAAGAAGTGAAAAGTGAAACAGGTTATAATGCAGGACTGTAGCCCATCCAACCAAAGAGGTTCCTTTTGCTTTTCTTGGTAATAATTGTGCAAGAATTTTCATTCAGAGGGCAAAAAAAAAATATCCTGCCAGAAGGATTATAATTGATAACCAAACTGTAATCTCTCTGTATCCAAATGTTGTGGATCATCGGCATACAACCCTCTTCACATGCACACCACTATAATTTTGTATTCTCTTCTTTAGGGCTTGCTCATGCCCTTGCATGTATTAATTTCTGTAGAAATGATGAGATTATGGACTTCTTTTAAGGTTATCACCTTCCTTTTGAAAAAGGGAGATTTGATGTGAAACTCATGAACTTTCAATGGTCACGTCCAAAGTGGCATTCACTGATGAGCTGTGCTGGATGAACTGTAAGACAATTAGATAAATAGGCAGTAGGTGCTCCCTCCCACACCTGCGTGTGTTCACGATGGGTATGAATAATGCAAAATGGAAAGCATGTGTTTTCTCCTCCATTTTCTGCTCAAGAGTACGTTATATGCTCACATTAGCTGGGAAATGACATTTTCCTCATTTCTTTGTGCAAGTACTAAGCAACTTTCACTGAAACTGAAAGGCAGCAATCCAAAAGTGCACAAAGGGAATCATTTTCTGACCTCAAATATATTAGAACATGGCAATATAAAATGTCTAATCCCCCTATCAGTGCCGAGTCCTTAGTCTAAATGCTAAGTGGGAGTGCCATGGCGTAGCATTTAGACTGAGGGCTCGAACCTGATAGAGGGATTAGCCATCTGATATGACAAAGAGAAATAACCAGTGTTATTAGAGTTAACAGTAACAAAAACTTTCTGGAGGGAGATTAAAAGCTCGTGCTTCTGAATTTAAACCAGCATTTCCCCAGGTCCGGGGCAAGCAAACATGTGTCCCTGCAGAGCCGTCCTGGCCGGCTGCCGCAGTGGGATGCGGCGCTGCCCGGGGGTCGCTGCGGGGGGATGAGCTGCGTTCGGGCTGTGATGCACGGCAGGAGCCGTGGGAAGTGTATTGAACCAGTCTTCTGGAGGTTGGAGGAGACTTTTCTAGCAGAGGAGTATCCCACATTTACCTTTTTCTATCTTGCTCTGAAATGCGTGACAGTGGCTGCTCTGGATGCTGGCTTTTCCGAGAAATGGTTGGCCTGTTTTGGTGGTGCTCGGTTTTCCCAGCTCTGCTGGTGATGGCCTGAATCCAAAGCCCACAAAAACATCATCTCTGTTGTCTCACTCCCAATCCTTCCTGCAACCTCGGGAAGGGCTGGCACACAGTGGGTAGACCCTGCTCGCCTTCTCTTCACCGGCTACCTGAAACACTCAGCGTGGGGTGCGATGTTGTGTGGAGTGGGTCAGCCCAGGCGGCTTTCCCCGGTGGGAAAGGAGGGACTGCCTGATGCTGGGCGTGAATTCCAGATGTGTTTCCATCTGCACCTGCATGCAAATACAAGGTAGGATCTGCAGGTAGGATCCTGAGGTTCAAGGGAAATGTAACGGGGTCATGAACAGAGACAAAGCTCTTTCATTTAAAAATTAAAATTTCATTATTTTGTCTAGCTCTAAAGTATTTAAAGCAGGATAAAAATAAGATAGGGCTTCAACAACAGACATACTCCAAATCATGTAACAGGATCTGTATTTCTTTAATATAGTTCAAGACCTAGCACCTAGCAGGCTAATGGCTTTGGTTTAAGTGGGGCATCACCTGCAGGTTTAATACAGCGATCAGTAAATGCTGGGTGTGCTGTGCTCTGTGTGCCCTCTGCACTGACACTGGTGAGCAAATTCTCTGTTTGCTTTTGCATCTGTCTGACAAAGGCAGTCCGAAGGTAGTTTTTCAGAAGTGGTTTAGAGCTACCACAGCATAGTTAGCATACTGACTTGACACGTCAAGACCTCCAATGTGTTAAATGTTTTGCGTTTTTTCTGCCAGGAACAAAGTTAATGTCAAAATACACTTTTTGATGCTTAGACACGTTCCAAACACTCACCAGCAGCTGACTGATACATCTGAACAAACAGAGAAAATTCATTTATAGAGCAATTAGCAGAAATGTTTGGAAAACATGTTTTGTCTGCTATTTCCCATAGCAGAGAGGAGCTCTGCATGCTCTCCGCCGCACTGCTCTGTCCCAGCTGCCCCCCGCGGCACCCCAGGGCCAGCTGCCCAGGACCTGACTGCCCAATTCTGTCAAAATTGAAAAGAAATTTACTTTTTAATTTGAATCTTTACTTATAATACCCTTCTAGGAGGCTTTGGGGGCTGTTCCAGGGTTGGAGGCTTCAAAGAGCCCAGTATCATATGATCCTCCATTTAAGTTCATTAACGTTAGTCAAACTATGTAAAGGACAGGTTTTATTGTTGGTTTGGATTTTTATGCTGTAAAAACACAACCCAGAAGTCTCTAGGAAAGAAAAAATTGTTTCACCCCCTGCTGCAGGGCTGCCAGGTGAATGTCTTGTCATTTGAAGATCCGTCCCGTGCTGATGCTCTGCCCAGCGATGGAGCGGTTCCCACGTGCTGAACCCTGGAGGGTCGCTACTCAACATATCCAACAGCCTAAAAATCCTGCACCTAAAATTAGTGCTGTTCACCTTCCTGAGAACCAGCTGTAGGTTTGCTTGTGCTTTTGGAAATCAGAGCCCTGACCATAAGGGAAGAGCAAAACCAACAGGAACTTGGATGGGCCGAGAGCCCAAGGCGAGGCGAGAAGCCTCCTTCCTTCTTGCTCTTGGGATGGATGCGGAGCTGCAGGCTGGACCAGCTCGGTGCATGCTAATTTGGCTGGGAATTGTTTTAAGTGTGCTCTGCTGACCTGGAAGCAATTTTTTTCTCAGTCTCAGATCTGAGGGAAAACCCTCTCCCCTGGTGGGAGAGGTTGTGCTGGGCATTACATAATGGAATAAATACATATATTGTTATGCGGCTCCTGAGCAACACTTTTGGCCCCACGCAGAGTTCGAGTTGAGAACATCTCCCGCGGACAGTAGCTTTGATTTTACACCTTGGAGAGGCACCGCAGCACAGCAGGAGCTCAGCCAGACCCAGAAGACATTTTGCAGCGTGTGCCCACCATGGGGGCACCTCGCGTGAGCGAGAGGTCTGCAGGTACCCCCCGCTCGTGTACCGTGAGGTTTATTTGGGCATCTGGGAGCCCCCCCATCATGCACATCCCCGCTTTATCCCTGGAAAGACTGGAGTAAAGTCCTTCAATGTCTCAGGCTCCGTTTACTCAGCCACAGGACGTATCTAATACCACTTTGAGGAGGCTAACATGCAGCATCATGAGTAACTTCTGCACCACTCTGTGATGAAAGGTGCCATGCAAGTGCCAAGTATTTTTATTATAAAGCACTTAATAATAAAGTGTGCCTCTCAGAGGGGAAAATCCGCAAATAACTCTTTGCAGTAGAGAGGGCACTCGGTTTTGTATTGCAATCATTGCTCAGTGAATACCCCGGAGAAATATTTGAAATGAGTGTGATATCTTCCAGGGAGAGCAGTGTACTTCCAGAGGGATTTTGCTCAGAAACCTGTGAAGCTTCTGTGCCTATAGCTTTTGACAGCTTATAGCCTTCTCTATTTCTGTCATAATCCTTCATTAGGTTTTGTCAAACTGTTCCAATTGCTATAGCAACTCTAATGAAATCTTGCTCCCTAAATAGCCACGCCAATTTTATCAGGTCAAAATCTGCCCTTTACAGCTAATTCACTACCTTTTGACTGTACTATTTTCCCTTTGAGTTTGCTGTGAGGAGGAGGCCAAAATTCTTAACCCAAATATATTTTTTTCCCTTTTCAGCTTAAACCAAAGGGTTTCTTTTAAAATCATGTGTGTATTCAACTAATGTGTGCAGGAAAGACAAACCCTCTGGAGATGCAAGCTGCCTGCCTTTTGTTCCCTTAGATGCTCTTGCTTGCTGACCTGTATTTAGAGCAAGACAATGAAAGTTCATCATCGTTACAAAACAGCATGTGTAAGATTTCTATCAAATCCCCTATAAATCCGAGGAGAGGGTGTGGTGCGTATTTTATGATAAGATTTCTGCTATTCCGTTGCAGTGAGATCTGATCTGGCTTGAATTCAAGTCCCTGACAAAGCAGCCCGTGTTATATTTGCAGTATCCCGAAGCACTCAGTCTCCCCTTTTACATGGAAATCCAAGGCTGCATTTTGCAGTACCTTTGTTGGCATGCGAGAGGGTCTGTAATTGAATAGTAAATGTCTCTTTTGCTACTTCCCTTCTGGAATAATATCTTCTGTGCAAGCAGGAAATTTTCTTCCAGCTGCTGCCAGTGAATGAGCTCTTCAGGCTGGTTCAAATAATTTCTTCAACTTTCTGAGTTGGGAGGAATAAGATGAAAATAAAAGATGGGGTGGCACGCTCTGCCCCGAGTTTCGGCTGTGACCAAACAGCA
Organism: Fulmarus glacialis; assembly: GCF_000690835.1. Taxonomy (NCBI): domain Eukaryota; kingdom Metazoa; phylum Chordata; class Aves; order Procellariiformes; family Procellariidae; genus Fulmarus; species Fulmarus glacialis. Next base: position 41,314 of record NW_009189594.1, read on the forward strand.
CCGTTAGATATTCCCCAACTGGACAGAGATGAAATTATTATTTTAGGCCAGACAAAGGTTTTTTTGCTAAATAAATGACTGAAATCAAACCTATAAATGACAGTGCTCTAATCATAAACCCACCATATTTCACAAGTTTCGAACAAAAAGTAGGGAAATGTTGAATGAATTCAGCAGCTGAAATAGTCTGCCAAATGTGTATTAAGGTACTTTGAAAGGGTACGGTGAAAATTCCATTATATCTTCCTACATTTTACATGAACTGAGGCCTTCCTCTTGCCTAGCTTGTATGTATTTCTCCACAAAACGAAATGAAAAAACTTTCTCCTTGCTATTGGAGAAAAATGGTTAAAAAAAACCCTGAGGTAGTGCATATTTCCCCAAATCAGAGAATTGCCTAATAAGCACAATGCTATGAAATATGGGCTAAATTAATATTTTCCATTTGCTGGCAAACCCTCATCAATTCCATCACCTGAATTTCATTAGGGGTGGGGTTTTTAAAGATATTCCAGGACGGGAAAGGAGGCAAATTCCCAAATTTTGCTAAAACTCAGTGCAAGTTACATGCTTAACTTTCTTGTCTGCTGGTTCACGTGCCGTGCCATACTCCTGTAAGCCTTGCTCCGACACCTTTGGTGGTACGTTGCGTTCATCACGTGTCCTATGACCCCTACGCCGGGAGACAACTCTCAGCACGATGGTTTGAAGAGTATCGATAACGACAGAACTTGCAAATAGGATCCAAGTCTCTCGGGGTGATGCTGTGTGAGTTAACGGCTAAAAAGGGAGCAGAGCTCTTGCAACCCTCGGTTTGCACCGTCATTTACAGTATCTTTTGCTTCTTCACCTACTCAGAGGATGGCATAACCCAAAGGTTACTGCCATCCTCTGTAGCGTCTTGCCCTGTGCTCCCAAATAGCCATGGGGAGTTTGGGAGGCAGGAGCTACACATGCTTTATAATTGTAAAGCATGATCAGAAAGCAGCAGGGATGTTTCTACGCTGGGCTCGATAACAGAAGTACTGTTGGGTTTGAGAAGCGAGGGGGTGTCGGTGACCTGATGGAAATGGGGAGTCTCTTGCCTGACTGCAAGAAACCCCCCCCAAATTGATAACCTTGATAAAGCCGCTCTTGGCAACACTCTCACTCACCTACAGCTGTTTCCAATTTCCTACAGTGTCCGATGAGGTTTACATCACCTGCCCACATATCCAGCATTTAAACAGCGCGCTGGAACTGCACTTTCTGGAGATCAAGATTTGTATCTCTTTGGGGTCATATCATGTAAATCCCCTACAAACAAAATCTAACTTCATTGGAAGTGGTGCATTTGTAGGAAGATGAAGCAGGTAAGCTGTATGTGTTTTGTAGAAATCAACAGTTTAAGAATTGCTGAAAACATTATTATTTTACATTGCAGGCTGGTAGCAACCGCATCAAATGAAATGGGAAGGCTGGAGGCAGGCGAGCTGAGATCCCTCTGAGAGACAGCGGCTGCAGAGAGAGAGGTCTGCAAGGCAAAGTCAGGAGGATAGCGTCTGAAATCAAAGCAGGGTCTGATTAAAGCGGGAATATTATGATGCCGGGGGAATTTAAATATAGTAGACGACAGAAAGCCAAAAAAGATCTCCAGAAGCAATGTACAGATTCAAACGGTGATACTTTAGTGGCTGGAGAAAATGGTCTGCGAGGAGAGAAGAGAGGCTGATTCCCACCTCAGCAGCATTGCAGTGCAACAATTATTGGCTTGGTTAAGCCAAACTTTGAAATTCTTCTCAGAAAAACACACTGTCCTAAATTCTTTTTCCTATACTCTTGTGTTCAATTAAATGTCTGTTCACTAAATACTTTATAATAATCTCGTGTCACTTCAGAGTCTTACAGGAATATGCTGGTACTTAGGAACTTTGCTTCCCTGCGTTACAGAATCTTGATTCCTTTTGTAAGTTGTCTGAGCTCATTATACATTTAATAAGCCGCTGCGGCCAGCCACATCGTCTCAATTCTCTGCAGTTAGCAAATGCTGCTTTGCTTTAGCTTCTGCTAATCATGATAACAAACCTACTCACATTACTTAAATCGCTAATCCCATGAAATAACTTAGTGTCACTCTCTAGAGCAGATAAAAAACCAAAACAAAACTCTCATCTGAACTGTAATATCACTCACAGAGAACAGTTATACATTAAATGTCAGCTACAGGGAAAGAAAAAGCCAAAACCTCTCGATTTTGTTCATAAAACCTCTTTAGTTGCGAGTTTTCACAAAATGCTGTCTAATTCAATACATTCACTAAGTTCAATTACCATTTACCTGTAACTCTTCTGTTACCTATGGTAATTAAAGCTTCCTCATCCTATGCCCACCTCAACTGGAAAGAGGGAGATAGCATTTCTTCATCTGTGAGCCAGAAAACAAGAAATTCTTCCTCCTAGTATTTTTTCTGAGAAAGGTACTTGTCCTGGTTTCGGCTGGGATGGAGTTGATTTTCTTCCTATTAACTGGTGTAGTGCTGTGTTGTGGATGTAGGATGAGAATAGTGTTGATAACACACTGATGTTTCAGTTGTTGCTAAGTAGTGTTTACGCTAGTCAAGGACTTTTCATCTTCCCGTGCCCTGCCAGGTGCGTTGGGGGCTGGGAGGGAGCGTGGCCGGGACGGCTGGCCCAGCTGGCCAATGGGCTATTCCATACCATATGACGTCATGCTCAGCATATAAGGCTGGGCGAAGAAGAAGAAGCGGGGGGGATGTTCGGAGTGATGGCGTTTGTCTTCCCAAGTCACCGTTACGCGTGATGGAGCCCTGCTTTCCTGGGGATGGCTGAACACCTGCCTGCCGACGGGAAGTAGTGGATGAATTCCTTGTTCTGCTTTGCTTGCGCGCGCGGCTTTTGCTTTCTCTATTAAGCTGTCTTTATCTCAACCCACGAGTTTTCTCACTTTTACCCTTCTGATTCTCTCCCCCATCCCACCCGGGGGGTTCGAGCGAGCGGCTGCGTGGTGCTCAGTGGCCGGCTGGGGTTAAACCAATATTGAAGATCCCTTAAAAATAAATGTTTTGCTAGCCAGAAGAATTCCCTTGATATTTTCCCTTTGCCAAATCCCATTTGCATTTCTAGTCTTATTTACCTAGAAATTTTCCCACATCTGTTCTGGGAAATTAGGGGTTCATATTCTAGAAATTGTGTTTCTGGAAATAACTTCTGAAACTAGGAAAATCTCGCCAGCCAAGAGGGTTCTCCCCCGTGCACCCTCTTTCTCTCTGTGACTCCTTTGGGATGTAAAAGCTGTCTGGGGACAAGTTTCTTATTGGCAGCATTTCAAGGAATTTGTGTTTAGCTTCTTTTTTCTTCTTCAGTGGCAGCAGCTGAGCACAGATGTCCGGATTGGCAACAATTATGGACCCAATTAACCCAGTTAATGGCACCACAGCCCTTTGCAAAGTGACAGATTATTGCAAGCAGACATGGTACAGCCACTCACCCCTGTCGCATGCCCTTGTGTCACCGAGAAAATGAGTGGAGGTAGGAACCACCAAGTGATTAGCCGTTACAATGTTAATTAAACGCTGGTAGGAAGTTTGCCATAAAAATAGAACTAATCTTCTTCATCTGTTTTGTCTATACCGTGTTTGGCACTGTGTAATTAGATCACTTAAAATAACCTCAGTCCAGTACCTGGGTAGCAACTTTAGAAGAAGATGTGAACATGAAGCAAGGCGTGAGATTCAGGAGGTGTAATCCTGCCACGGGGTATTCACTGAATGGAATGACTGAAGCAAATTCTGATCAAACAACTCCTGAATTTCCCTGGGGTCACCCATTCCTGCATCCCTGCGACCGTGGGTAGCGCGCATCTTTGACCAGGACGGCAAGCTGGAGCAGGCAGGAGCTGTAACCCATCTGGACTGCACAACTTGAGGTATGCTAATTTGCAAGATTACAAATACAACCTGTTACTGCAAAACGGTGAATGGTTTCTCAGCTTCACAGACTGCACAAAGTAGGTGAATGCAAATAGCTGATTTTTTGGGTAAGTCTTCCTGCAATCTCTTTTATCTTCTAGTCCGGTTAACAACAGTGGCTTACGTTTTGTTACTGGTGGATCCCATGCTGTTTTACACAAGTGGTTCATACAATTTTCCCCAAATTAAACAGCTCAGGACTCCTGCCACCCCTATTCACTAGTTCAGTTTCTCTCTTGAATTAAACTAATTTTTTCTGTGCTGTGTCACAAGGCCCATTTTGCAGAGGGCTAAACCGAACAGCAGAGTGCTATAGTAAATGGCACAGCTGGGGAGAAAAGCTACTGTTGCAGAAAGAAATGCTAAAGCCGTGTTTCAGAGGAGATTTTAAGAAAACCACAGATAATATCCTAGACACTGTTATCCATTCAGATTAAATTGAGTGTAATCCCTACCCCTATCACTACACCACTAAATGCATTTAAAAGAAGAGATTTATTTTCCCTCCTATTATCCTTCCTTTCTCCTTTCCTCTTGCACTCAATGCTACTTCAGAGTTCAGGTTTTATCAAAGAAATAAAGTAGTTTAGCATGAAACTTCTGCACTCTCCATCATCTCTGGGAGATTTCTGGACTAATGTTCATTTATTCCAAGGCTCTCTTCCTCCCCTCTGCTATTATGATTCAGGACTTTGGGGATCCATTTGGTAGGCAGACTTTAAAGGTTACTCCCTTTAGTACCTTAATACCTCTTACTTTAAGGTTATTCTGCCATTTTTTCCCTTAGAAGTCTTCAATTTTTGTTTTAAATGACAAATGTCTCTTCCAACTCTTTTGAAGAGAACTCCTCATTTTGCACTGCTTTCCCAGCTCTTTGTCTTAGCACATCCTATTTTTGATTGAAAATAACAGCAGG